>NC_056743.1:393517500-393525000 GCF_019279795.1 Protopterus annectens | reverse complement strand
TTTTGGTTAAGAAATCAATCTTCCTTTGTGTGATTGCAGTTAGCTTTAAGTACTGGAATGTGAGTACATGTTATACTGACGGTTGGTTACACCGGTTGCACCATGCTAATCTATGAGCTAGGTGTGTAAAATTTGCAAGATTCAGTAGTCTAAGTAGGCATGAAAACAGTAGTAAACCTGTGTATTCACTAATTCAGCAACCAACTGTAATTTTGCAATATTCTGATTTCTTGTTCAAAGCAGGATGTGAGGCAAAGTATTAAGCTGGATACCCTAACAGATTTTTTTTTTGGGGGGGGGGGTGCATGCAATTAGGGGTAGTCCATATCTGATCTGTGCTAATATGTTCCTTTATCAATAGCTGGCATACACTGATGGGAGATGAAGCTCCATATTTCCTTAGCTCAGAACATTAATAGCTGTTTGCATATTTGTTCATCCATGCATTCATTAAGGGCAAGGCGGGGGTGCAGCAGTTAGTGTTGTCGCCTCACAGCAAGAGGTTCTCCGGTTCACTTTTCAGCTGGGGTACCTTCTGTGCAGAGTCTGCATGTCCTCCCTGCATTCATGTGGGTTTCCTTCGGTTGCTCTAGTTTCCTCCCACATTCCAAAGACATGCGTCTGGAGCATTTCTCCCTGGCCCTCTGCTGAAAATGCACTCTGTCCCTGTCAAACTTTCCCAGTTAACAAATGTAAATAAAAATAAATTCTCAGTTTACCCACTCAATACAGTTCTTGGTCATGGGGAGTTGTAGCTTATACTGACAATTGATGTTAAGCACAATTATCTTAAATGGGAAGATATATCAACATTTCACATACACACTCACTTACAGAGAAATCTCAAATCTACAGGCATTCTGAAGGAACCCAAAGTCACCTAAAACATATATCTGTGATGAGCTCTGATCTTATTAAATACATTTTGGCAACTCTGATAAGTTAAGCATGAAACTGGCATCTGACTCCATTGATTCCTACAGATAATTTATGTCTTTGTTGAGAATGAGTTCAGCATAAGTAATGAATGTGCCACATAATCCCATACTGTGATATAAATTTACGTTAACACCTGTATACTTTATTCCATTAAATAAAACTGTGATTGCAGTTTAGAGTCATAACTCATCTGTAGAACTTTTCTGGCACAACTGCCTTTCACAGAAAATAGCTAGCCATTTTCATGAGCCTTAACAGTGTTATGATGTTAATGAAAAATAAAATCTGGGCTATTAAGTTTCAAATGTATTCTGACTAAAAGAGACGTGTTTTTGTTTTAGGTAAATATAAACCATTACCAATAGCAGTAACTATTTTAAGATCCAGGTACGAAAACTGGGTATCAGGAACATAGAAATAGTCCTTGTCAAGTGGTCACAGGGTTCATAAGACACCTTGCCATGTCCACCCTTAAGCACTTACACTTAAAAGTGCTTGCCACCCCTAACAAGTACTTAATAGTGAATAGCTCACAAATCAAAAGGGACATACGTGATAACCCAGGGGTAAATTTGTTTCAGCCCATCCAATTATTAAAAATAGCCCTAAAGGCACACAAAGTAGCACTTTGCTTGACCTGTCATGGTAACTTATTCCACAGGTAGGAAAATGTTGATTTAAGAACTGATCCCTCCAGTGAATCTTGTTTATTTGTTGGTGAAAATTTAAGTCTCTAGTGTGGGTATTTGTACACCCACTAGTTATGCAAAGAAATAGGGGGTCAAATAGGACTGGGTCTTTTTTTGGCTCAAAGAATAAGAACATCGGTCTCATCAGAGCAGCCAGTATGCTACAGAAAATAAAGAGATTTGTGTTAATCTTCTGGTATAGTTGAACGACTTAAGACATTTAATTTATATTTTTTTTTTGGTTAAAAATCCTTGGGGCCTTTCCAGTGTTGCAGTATATTTGGTTTTGCACAATGATTAGTCTGAAAAGGAAAGAGTACAATGATGCAATGATTTATTTGGACCTTGAAGATATTCCCTTGGAAGTTAACTGAGCCATGTAGAAGGATTTCCTGACAGCCATGGAAGCATGCTAACTGAATGAGAGAGAGAGAGTTGTCCACATAAGTACCCAAGTATCTTATAACTGCATCTGTTTGAAGAGGAGTAATAATTATATGAGGTGGGAACAGCTATTATGCTGCAGATTTTTACATTTATCTTAACAGCATTTTAAGTACGCCTGGTATGTGCACTTGCCAAACCTTTTTTGACAGGTTACTATAAGTGCATGAGTGGATAACAGTCCAGCTTGCAGACATCAGCAAACTTAGGCAAACACATTTAAAGGATATTGGCTTGTATGTCTGCAAAATAAATTCTACACAAGAGAAAGCCCAGGTCTGATTCCTGTGGTACCAAACTAGTTACACTTCTCTGTTCAAGAAAGGGCACCAGCAACTACTTGAGATCTGATTAATAGACAGTTTGCAACCCAATGGACAATGTTGGGGTTTACATTAAGTTTGCCTAATCATTCAGTAATAGCAACATGGCCATAGTGATAAAAGCCTTGGCCAGGTCAAGATAAGGAAAGTACACAGAATCACTGCTATCCACACCCATTGTAACCTTTCCAACAAATCTTTCTAGGTTCAAAAGACAGGACCTGCCCTTCATAAAACCAAACTGACTGGGATCAGTATCAGTTAATTTGTCTATGTCAGAGTAATACATTCCATGGATATGTATATAAAGCCAATGAGGCTGATGAGCCTGTAATTATCTGGTTCTGCAGAGGACCACCCTTGTGTATGGCAGTCACTGCAGGTGTTCAGCAGACAACAGAGATAGGCCGAGGGTGAACATTTTAAGTTTAGGCTCAGACAGTATGCCAATGATGAGAATAAGTGTAATATGTTAACTGGTCATTTAGGAACATTATTTTTAGATGTTGACAGAGGTTCTAAGACTTGTTTCATTGTGATTACAGGAGAAATAGAATTGTTTTTTACATGTTTCATAAACGCTGGGAACAGGAAAAGAAAGGATACATTATATTCATCCAGCTAATTTTTCTGTAGGTGGAAGTCCATTACACCATAAAAGCCTCTAAAATGTTTAGCTTTTAAAATATGATTGGCATCACTGATTCTGAATGCGAATTTAGAAAAGAAACAGTATCTGTTTCTCAAAAGAAAGGAGAAATTAAAGCAACCGTGACAATCAATGAGCCAAACTATGCATGTCCATGCATGATTTGCATACTTTTAATTATCAAAGGTTATTTTATGGGTAAAATGACATGCTTCTTTTACCTTTTCATGCTAGGAATCCATGGAATTGTCACAGTCAGTGCTAAATGATTTTTTTGTTGTGTCTGTTTTTTCCTTCACACCCTGTTACTATATGGCACAATGTCAGGATCATGCTTTATTCATTCTCCTACTATGTGAGAATCACTGAGAGCACACTTAGATATTACACAGGCAGAGATATCCTATGGAAAACAGTAACTGGTATTATGTTCATTAGCACGTTTATGATTCAAGCAATTGATGACTGAGGAATTTGTTTTAGCCACCTGTAAATATACATAACTATAATTAACTAATCTTCAACTAAAAGCTCTCTGGGTCAGGTAAGGTTTCTTGGACAATATTATTTTATTCTGGGTTTCTAATCAATTCCTCAGTAAAATGCTAATATATATTCTCTGTACATCTAATAGAATGTAAATAAATTGTATTTATTCTAACAAATCATTTACTGTCCTCAATCCTAATTACTTTCTAAATGAGTTTTATTTTTGCTGAGATTACATGTAATGAATGATTTTACTTCCTCCTGTTAGAGTTATATATACTTCTGTATAACAGACAGCAATCAATCTTATTCTTCTTCTTTCGGCTTCCCATTTGGGGTCACCACAGCAGATCAACTGTTCCCATTTCTTTCTGCCCTCTGCATCTTGCTCTGTCACACAAACCACCTGCATGTCCTCTCTCACCACATCCATAAACCTTACTTTAGGCCTCCTTCTTTTCCTGTTACTTGGCAGCTTCATCCTTAGCATCTTTTTCCCAATATACTCTGCATCCCTCCTCAGCACATGTCCAAACCAACATAATCTTGCCTCTCTGGCTTTGTCTCCAAACCTTCCAACCAGGGCTAACCCTCTAATATACTTATTCCTAATCCTGTCCATCCTCATCACACCCAGTGCAAATCTTAACATCTTCAACTCTGCCACGTCAAGCTCTGACTCCTGCCTTTTTGTGAATGCCACTGTCTCCAACCCATATAACATAGCTGGTCTCACTACCCTCTTGTAGACCTTCCCTTTCACTCTTACTGGTACTCGTCTGTCACAAATCACTCCTGACACTCTTCTCCACTCACTCCATCCTGCCTGTACTCTCTTCTTCACCTCTCTTCCACACTCACCATTACTCTGAAATGTTGATTCCAAGGTACTTAAACTCATCCACCTTCCCCACCTCTACTCCCTGCATCGTTACCACTCCTCTATCCTCCCTCTCATTCACACACATATATTCTATCTTAATCCTGCTGACCTTCATTCCTCTTCTCTCTAGAGCATATCTCCACCTCTCCAGGGTCTCCTCCACCTGTTCCCTACTCTCACTACAGATCACAATGTCATATGCAAACATCATAGTCCATGGGGACTCCTGTCTGATCTCGTCTGTCAACCTGTCCATCACCATTGCAAATAAGAAAGGGCTCAGAGCTGATCCATGATGTAATCCCACCTCCACCTTAAACGCATCAGTCACTCCCACCGCAGACCTCACCGCTGTCACACTACCCTTGTACATATCCTGTACCACTCTTACATACTTCTCTGACACTCCCGATTTCCTCATACAATACCACACCTCCCCTCTAGGCACCCTGTCATATGCTTTATCTAAATCCACAAAGACACAATGCAACTCCTTCTGACCTTCAATGTACTTCTCCATCAACACTCTCAGAGCAAACATCGCATTTGTACTGCTCTTTCCTGGCATGGAACCATACTGCTGATTACTAATCATCACCTCCCTTATTAACCTAGCTTCCACTACTCTTTCCAATAACTTCATGCTGTGACTGATCAGTTTAATCCATCTGTAGTTACTACAGCTCTGCACATCACCCTTATTCTTAAAAATTGGTACCAAAACACTTTTTCTCCATTCCTCAGGCATCCTCTCACTTTCCAAGATTTCATTAAACAATCTAGTTAAAAACTCCACAGCCATTTCACCTAAACACCTCCATGCTTCCACAGGTATGTCATCTGGACCAACAGCCTTTCTGTTCTTCATCCTCTTCATAGCTATCCTTACTTCCTCCTTGCTAATCCACTGCACATCATGATTCACTATCTGCACATCATTCAACCTTCTCTTCCTCTCATTCTCTTCATTCATCAACCCCTCAAAGTACTCTTTCCATCTGCTCAACACACTCTCCTCGCTTTTGAGTATGTTTCCCTCATTATCCTTTATCACCCTTACCTGCTGCACATCTTTACTAGCTCGGTCCCTCTGTCTAGCCAATTGGTACAGGTCCTTTTCTCCCTCCTTAGTGTCCAACCTTTTATACAACTCTTCATATGCCTTATCCTTAGCCTTCACCACCTCTCTCTTTGCCATGCACCTCATCTCCTTATACTCTTGACAGCAATCAATATGTATCCCTTTTCATATAGAAAATACAGTTGTGTAAGTTGCACTTACAATAACATGTTTGAATTTCTCAATGCTGCTATAGCCTTTTAGCTATATTGGTCATTTACCGCCAGGGATACAATAAATGGCAAGCTTCACAAAGCTCTAGTTCACTCTGACCAAGTAGCATATAGAAAGAAAATCAATTATCAGAGTGAAGAAATCTTCAGAAGTTTCTTGTTCAAAACAGAGAGAAAGAGTATACTTGTCCTGAACCTCAAAATATATAACAGTAATCCAAAACTTCATATTCCAACAGCTAATTATATACCAATGAAGGTGGATGATGGGTATGTGTGGCTTAGGCAGTCAGTTTTTGAGTTTGGGTTGTATCAAACTCACCTTGTTTTGTCTGACTAGGTATAACCTGTGAGAAAGCTTGTGGTAATTGTCTTGGCCAATTCCATAAGAAAGCAGAACTGATGTTGCCTGTGCCAACATTATGATGAGGACATGGCTAACTTATGCTCCATAGTGGTTGAAAGAGGAAGGCGGATAAGCAAGTGAGTAGTCTGATGAACAACAGCTATCCCTTAGAGGTTCACTCTCCAATGGCTGAGGCAGTGTCTGTGCCTGAGGTAGTGGCAAGGGCTCTTTGTTGTATCATTTCTTCTTTTTAGGAACAAAATGAGAGCAGCCAGCAGGACCAGAGAAAGTAACCATGCTGCAGACAAGGAAGAGGTCCGAATGTTGATAAGCATAACTAGAATGGATCATTCAGAAGATAAGTTGCCAAGCAAGTGTTCACAAACAATGCGTGCACGCGCGCATGCACACACACACACACAAACACAGAATCACACTGCTCTACAAATCCCTTTAGTTTGAAGTAACAGTACAGTGCTCTTCACGATCATCTTTAGTGTGAAAATATCAATAAAACACCAAAAAGAAATCCTGCTAGAATTTTAGCAACACAACTGAATGCAGCGGCAGAAAGAATAACCTGTAAGTTGTCACAAGTGTATACAAGCACTAAAAACATTAGTGATATTTTATGGCCATTAGAAACATTTTTCAATCCTTAAAAGCATGAAAGGTTCATTTAAACTGTACAATTTTAACAAAATATAGCTTCCCAAATCACCAAATCAGTCCTTTGATTCAAATAGTGGTCCATGACAGGAAGCTTTCAATATTTAGAAAAAATGTCAGGATTAATAGAGCAGAAATAAAGCCTTTTGTCACTTTTTCTTTCAGAATCCATACAGATTTTTTTAAAAGACTAATGATTGGGTCTATATTAAAAGACCGAACTTTCAAAACCATGAATATCACAACCGGGACATGTAAACGCCAAACAGCTGAAACAGTGAAACAAGTAAACATCGAAATCTAGAATGCCGAACACATTTCTGCAAACAACAGCACCATACAGGTAAGTAAAACTTACGTAAACCTCAATAAACACACTTTTGCAGGGGGGCAAGCCCCCCTGCACCCCCCCACTCCCTTACTTATATATACCAACTCCGAGATTGCACTACAGTTGCGAAAAGGATATATTAAGTATTTCCCATGATCACCCTGCTGGCCAAGGAAATACATTTGGCATTCCGTATTTTGATGTTAACGTGTTTCCCTGTTTCAGCTGTTCAGCGTTTACATGTCCCTGTTGTCGTATTCACGGTTTTGAATGTTCGGTCTTTTAATATAGACCTCTAATGATTTACATGTGGGAGGGCATCCCTGTGAAGCTTCCTCTTAAGGATGCAAGAAAGTAATGAAGACTTCATGGCCGTGCAATCAGAAGTCAGAGTGAAGCTGTGGGATGGAGCCAGGGCTTTGTGGAGCCAGACAGATGTTGCATC
>NC_056743.1:393442500-393512500 GCF_019279795.1 Protopterus annectens | reverse complement strand
ATTAGTAAAACTAGGTATTGATATACTGTTGATAAGATGGATAGCTGCATGGCATACAAATAGGACATGGCAAGTATCACACACCAACTGGACAGGTGAAATACTTGGTTACAGTCAAGGTGTCCCACAGGGCTCTGTACTAGGCCCTTACTTGCTTAGATTGCATCTTTCAGATCTTACTTTTTCATCAGAGGTGTTCTACAGTCTATATGCTGATGACCTGAAATTGGGTAAACTGATTACAGGTGTTACAGATAAGGCATGTCTGCAAAATAATTTGACTAAATTGACCATTTGGGCACAGGAGAATAATACATTGATAAATACATCAAAAACTAAGCATATGAGATTTGGGAGACATACACTGAAAGGTGAATATTTAATACAGCACCCAGTGACAGAAAATGTAGACTCATTTAAGGACCTTGGTATATGAGTAGATTCAGCTATGAGTTTTTCTAATCATATCAGCCAATTGGCTAATGATAGTTATAGAACTATAGGTTCTATAAAAAGATTTATAAAGACTAGGAAATCAAACATAATGAAGTCATTATGTGTTAGTTACATTAGACCCAAACTTGAGTATGGAATAACAATATGGAAACCCTGTAAGAAAACAAGCGTGAATAAAGTGGAAAGAGTACAGCGGAAATATACCAAAGGCATCCTTGCATGTGAAAATCTTAAATTATTATGAAAGACTAAAATATCTAAATGTGTGCAGTGTCTCTTACAGATATTTAAGAGGAGATCTTATTCAGGTATATAGGGCATTTAGGGACAACTACCTCTGGGAATGTTTGGGGTTGTCAAAAAGTACTAGAAAATCGTCAGATAACCTATGTAGAAGATTCTATAGGAATGAGAATTGGTTCTCTGACAGAGTAGGTGATGCTTGGAACTGACTACCAAATTACATTAAAGCAAATACTAGTTTAGATATTTTTAAGAACAGCCTGGACATTTATTATGGAAACAAGTGTTTTGGCATATTGGCAAGCTAGAAGGGCTTTAATGCCCGTGCTTGAAACATTTGTATGTATGTGTGTGTGTATATATATATATATATATATATATATATATATATATATATATATATATATATATATATATATATATTTTTTTTTTTTTTCCAAAGTTTGAAATCCAAAAATGTCAACATGCATAAGGTCAGCAAAAGCATTTTGAATATTCACATTATCCAACACCTATAACAATGAACATGCAAAATGACTATAGAAGGAAAACAATTTCCAGTTTGTGTGAATAGCATTAGTGATGTGTTACTGAACCTCCATATTAATGTACTAACCTTAACTCTAGCCATAATGCTGTCCCTGCCCTCTAACCCTAACTGTACACCTTACCATAGAAAAATTCCTTATGTAACACTACCACAGAAGAAGACAGCTTGTACATCCACTACAGACAAATACAAACACATGCACACGCACACACACACACACACACACACACACACACACACACACACACAATAATGCTAACCCTTAGTCTAATCCTAACAAGCAAACATTTGCACAAACAATCCTATCACTAATATAAACACACTTACCACTTTTAACAAAACAGACATTTGGCCCAAAGAATGTTTGATAACATGAATGTTCACACAATCTAGCTTGTAGTTCTCTTTGTTAAACAAATGAACATTCAGTCAAATGAATGTCAACCACAATTAGATGGACAGATAGCAATACAGAGTGATAGACAGATAGACAGAGAGAGAGAGAGAGATACAGATATAGATAGATTCAGTAGTGAGGTGTTAGGATTGCAGTAGGGCTTCACCTCCTGCAAATTCTCTTGAAAAGGTAAACAGTTTTATAAATCACTTTTACTCTGTCTGAATCACAGTTTACTTTGAAGTTTTGAGATTTGTATTATCAGGCTTTGCACTTCTGATGGGATCCTTTTTCCTATCAAAAGTAGTTAAGGCTTCAAGATCTGAGGATGAGGTAATAAACTGCTTGTATTATTATGACAAAACCATTCATAGTTATTTCTGAAAAAAACTGAAGGCAAGTTCTTAATGTAATAGGAAAATTCCATGAGTAGGTTTCTCTTGTAGTCTGTTGATGCCTATAATGAAATTTAAACCTGTTTTGTTTTTTAACTTTTGGAGTAATTTTTGACTTTTTTTATGTAGTTGTGATTATTGATGAAAGGAACACATATCAATTTGAATTTCTATCAAAAAATTAAATACTTCTGTCAGAACACATTGGCTGGTAACTGGGTGAACTGCTCTGAGTGTTAACTGCCGATTCACTGATTGCAATTTTGGAATTTGAGACAGTCATACTTTTAGAGGTGCTAGGAAATGGTTATATAATATAAGGGGAATTAATAACTTCAGCACTTTCATTGGACATACCTTGGTAATTAAAGAATGCAGATAAGGGGACCATAGCCAATGCAAAGACAAAGTTAAGAATATACACTAATTGGGATAGATATAGAAAATGTAAGGAATATATGATGAACCAAGACAAGAGGAAGTGTAAAGGAAAAACAATGAAGAATGAAAGGGATTCATCTATGGAGTACTGAAGCAATAACTGTTTAATTACAACAGAATGTGAGCACCTCTTAAAACAGCTCAGTATTGTGAAGTTACTTGGAGATTTTTACAGAACTGCCTTCAACACTAAAGGAATATTATAACAAATCAGATCTTCTTGCACAGTGAGACCATTTTCCCCTTGAAAGGGCTACCAGACCTGCTTCAGGAAAAGGAGAGACAAGTCTCAACACTCATATTTTAAATGTTTAACTGGTAATTGTTGAATTTATATGGGATCAGAAAAAATTACACGTGAATGTACAATTGACAGTGGATTTCTGTATATGATTAACGATCAGTATTAAAAGAATGGCATACTAAGCCAAATATCAGTTATTTCAAATGAGCATCTTTTGGAAAGGAGATCTATTGACATCTTATAGGTTCATAGGTAGGTACTAGGCTATCGGCCCAAGGGCCTATGCAAGCCTAGCCAACAAGGTTCCCTGGCTTACGCCACCCAAGAAAGTTATTTTCCTGTGCCACTGTCGAGCAGAGACACAGAAGTGATCCCCGGGGTGTATTTCCTATTTCCCATCCACTCATCAAGATTTTTCTTGAAGAGTGCTAATGAAGAACTTTGCTTGACATAGATGGGTAGCCTGTTCCAGAGTATGGGAAGTCTCTGGGATAGGAATCTATCCCTCCAGCATGTCCTGTTTATTGTGGTGACAAGGTTTAGGTCCCTAGAGCATGTAGCTCGGAGGGATTGGGATTTCTTTAGGTGTAGCATGTCCAACAGCTCTGGGTCTGACATAGTTTTATATGTTATCTGTACATTGTTTTGTGTTCACTTTTTGTTTGGTAATATTTGGCAATATTTAACTTGTAAGGGTGGCCCAATGTCTTTCTGTGGTTTGAGGGATGCTTGCTGAGAGAAAATCTGAGAACGTATGCAAAACCCATTATGTTGCAGGGCTTCCTTTATATGAGTGACATTTCAAGGCCCAAATGTTAGTCCAAGATTTTATCAGCAGGGAATAGACTTGACTGTGTAAACTAAAACAGTTGTCACTCACTGTTTACTTCAGTCTGAGTTTTTTTAGTTCTAATGTGTTCTAGCACTGCCCATACATTTATTTGCCTGAACAAGATGCTAATGTCAGCCTTATAAAGCTTGGCTTGGCACTGGCTGTCAATGGCACAAGCAATTTAACTCATTCAAACTCATATGTAGTGCATTGCTTCACTTGGTCTCTACTTGAAGAGTAGTAAATCTTTAGATACAAAGTTCCTTGTAGCTATATATTTCAGTCACATCTCTATATGTCCTGGCAGGACATGATGTAAAGCATTCAGTGTGTTATAAAGAGCTATAATTATTAAAGATTATGTGAATGTAATGAATTTAGATACTAAGTGTAAGGTTTCTTAAGAGTAGGGGAGGCACATGAAATAAGAATAAAGTTAAAATTGGCATACTGTAGAAGCAGACATGTAGAGTGTTACCATAACCATATCTATTGATCTGTCTATCTGTCTATGTACGATGGTTCCCTAGCACTGGTCATTCTGAGTTTAAATCAGCTTCTGTATTGCTGACACACTTTAAGCTTGATATTATAACAAATCAGATCTTCTCAAATAGAGAGACCAGTTTTCCTTGAAAGGTCTACCAAGCCTGCTTCAGAAAAAGGAGAGACAATTAGGGAAATATGCCCTTTTACTCGGGATTGTACATTCTCAGAGTTAATATATGTACATATATATTTATATATATATATATATATATAAAATTAGCAGGGAGTGTGTGAGATAAAGGGGGGGGGGCTTGCTCTCCTTCAAAAAACACTGTTTTTTTTTTTTTTTTGCTTGTTCTGATAATTAGCCTAAGAGTATATGCAGTAGTGTGTGTTGATGTTAGCTACATTGACATTTGGAGTTTCAACGTAAGTAGATGCATACACACACACACACACATATATATATATATATATATATATATATATATATATATATATATATATATCAAAGAAGTTCAAGTATGCATCTTGATATAACAGAGCTAGATTTCATTGACTGTAAGTAATGACCTAGCAATAGCGGTTCACGTAATCTTCTAATAAAACAGAATGCTGAGGTATTTAAATCAGGGAGTATTTCAGTGACATTGCCAGCAGGTGAGATGACCAACAAGTGTCTTTATATCCAAAATAACTTGCTTTAGAAAAGATGGGTGGTAGTTTGATGTCTGTTTGCCAGACTGGCAGCCAATGGATGCCTATATAACATGTTAGATAAACTAAGCAAACATCATATATTACAAAACTCTGCTTTTTTGGCCTTACAACAGCAAGGTTCACAGCTTCATGTGTGATTATTAGGCTACTGGCCCAACAACTATTTTATGCCTAGCTAGGCTTTCCCCAAATGTATCAAAATATTGGTGAGAAACATCAATACTCCAAGGAATTTTGCATTTGAGATATAGATTTGTACACATCTAGTGTTCACAGGCTGCTACTGTCCATTATGGACATAGGATCCAAACCAGGGATAAATTTGTGATTGCAAGTTACATTTCAGTAGGGTTAGGGATGAGCTTAGGTTCACATGGATGGGAAGCCTCTTCCAGAAAATGAGTCTTCTTTGAGATACATACCTGTCCATCATGCTTTTTTGTGTCTTAATGTTCGTATTCATGTTGTGCTCGTGAAGGTGCTTGCAAAACTTGTGTAGTTATCAAAGGTCCAGAAACTAATACCTCTGTAGCATCTTGTTGAGAAAACAGTAATTAAATAGTGGTAAGAAAAGAGTAATTAAGTAGTGGTACCAACCCCTCAATAAGGAACTTCTTATTCTTCCCAAAATCAATACTAAACTTATTATGCATTTATCTATATAGCTGAATTAGGATGCAAGTGCTTTTAGAACGGGTGTGGTTTCTTTCTGCTTTTTTTTTCACATTCCTTAGCTTGTCATAGCTTTGATACATTTAACTGAACTTTTGTTAATGAAAATAGCAATTCCTCAGTCTTTCTAAACATACTATTCCCCTCCCTCAATTTTATGCTAGTAAGATATTTATTATCCTGAAGATCAGTCAGTGATGTATTTTTACATTAAAATACATATTGTACTATAGTATTCTGTATAGTCTAGGTACGCACAAGTTGTGCACTTTTTTTTTGGATGAGCAAAGTCATATCCAAGATATTTTGCCTTCTATTAATTGTATTCATGAAGGTGCCAATGTCATGTATAAGTACTCATTCGTGAAAGCTTTCTCTCTGCCTGTCTTACAATGTTTATCCATGGCATTGCATACCCTGCCTTGCCCCATGCAGAAGATGAAAGCAGATTGTTTGCCCTTCTGTAATTGTACTTACGTTTCTTCATGCCTGTCATCATGTAGCAGCCTGACTTCAATCTTGAACTCGGGTCACTAATATATGACCATCAGCACTCCTGCTATAAAACCAAGGTCTCATAATTATCTTGTTGCTACCCATAAAAGAACCAGTTCTTCAAAATATTCATCTAATTTTCAGTCGGTATAATTTTTCATGTTTTTTGAACAAATATTTCATATAAACTCAAAATAATTTGGATATTATGCAGCACTTACTGTGGCTGACTGACTACTTGCCTTAGGAAATACATCAGTTATTATATGATGTCAAGACTCCTGATATTGGAACTGTTACATCTTTTACATGAAACCAAGTGTCAGACGTCTTCTTTGTGTCAGCTACAGAGAAAAATCACTTTCTGTGTCTCAGTTGTCTTTTAAAAGTAATTTGTTAAGGTTCACTAATGAAACGTGTAATCCAGCCAAATCTTTCACTTTTAGCAACAAATGAATCTCTTTCAGCAGGCAAAGGTTTTACTTGTAAAGAACTGGTTGGACATGGCCTTGAGTCTCATGCTTCCACTTTCCTTTTGTAAATATCTTTGGTTTTTATGAAATACTATTGCACTCAATCCATTCTAATACCCCTTAATCCTGTTTTGCATTACCTGCTTTCAAGGTCTGTCATTCATGTATTCATTCACTCATTTGAAAATCGTACTGCTAGACTCTTCAGCTGCTGAGACCTAATTCTAACTTTAGACTACATTTCCTCCACCCTTTTATAATCTCTTTTATTTTCAAAATGCATGTTGATTCATCCACAAGAATGTAAATGTATTTCTTATACTGACTGGAGCTTGTTTGTGTACTGTTGTCATATATAGGCATTACAAATCTCTCAAATGCTCAGAGTAATTCAGAATTACCTCTATTAAAGCATTTCCTTTTCTCTGTGGGTGTCAGGCATTCAAAGACAGGGATTCTAACAAAAAGTCTAGCAGCCTACAGTAAGGCATCTGCTAGAAATGCTTTTTTTGTAATGTTGCCAGTTCTGGTGCCATGTCAGCATTTCCAAACAGAACACTCTGTTCTACATAACTGCATTACATTGCAATGAAAATATTTGGGTAAACAAAATTTCTGCTCTGTCTGTATCAGCACCAGAATCAGTGATATGGGATGCCTTTTACACAGAACAGTTACAATAACACCTAAAATGTTAAGTTTCATACTGATAACATTTGTTTTGTCAGTGACATTCTATGGTGCTGTACACATTTATTTATTTGGCATTTGTTTACAGGGAAAGTCCAACTGAGTCATGAGATACCCATTTTCAACAGAGGCCCAGGAAGAAAAGCTCCAGAGACATATGGTTAACAGAATGAAAAACTAGACAGGCATAATAAAGTCATAACATTCAAGCACAAATATGAAATAACACATTAGTTTGTCGGAATAAAAACTCAACAGACATAATAAATTCATAGTGTTGAAGCATAAATTATATGGAAAGCCTGATAATAGGAAGATGCAGGATTATTTACATAATAGATGATTATCATAATGATTATTAATATTCTAGAGGTCATGAAATATGATAGATTATATTGGTGAAGGGGTAGGATAGTACAAGTAGAGAAGGGTAGGGTGTGATAGAGGGAATAGTAGGAATAGATGTGAAAAAGGTATGTGTGTAAACTCAGGGGAGTATGTGTAAAGGAAGGGAGGGTAGGGTAAGTAAGTAGTGGGGACAGAGAGAGCAGAGATGGAAAACGTTATAACAGTACCTCAGACTGGACTCATGCAGGAGCAAATCCAAGCTTTGTTGAAGTGTTCTTTAACAGAGGTTTTGAAGGAATGCAGGTTAGTAGCGGTTTTGATAGTAAAAGGAAGGGACTTCATAGTTTGGGCACAGAGCAGGAGTAAACGCTTAGGGCTGGGATTCTGTTAGGTTTATAACTTGTGAGGATATGTTTGTCTTCAGATCTGACATGTTTATTTGGGATGCAAAAGTTGATTAACGGGCTAAGAGCAGGACAAGCTAGCGGGTTGTGGATGATTTTGTATACAGTAGTAAGTTGTACATATTGGAGGTGGAGGGGGTGTTCAAGCCATCTTAGGAAATGTAGGGCTTTACAGTGATGAGTTAAAGGGGTTCAATTTATGGCAATTTTGTTATAGCAGCTTTCTAGTTTTTTCTCTTAGGGAAGTCTGTAATTTAGTTAGAATTGGGGCCCCATATAACAGTGAGGGCAAGAGGTAGTTTTCACCAGGGTAATTTTGGTATCTGCCGTGAGGAAGTTTTTATTCTTGTACTGCATGCCTAGTTTTTGGTGGGGTTTTTTATACTGTTTTGTATGTATAGGTTAAACTTGAGACAGTCATCAGCTGTGATACCTAACAGTTTGGTATGCTGAACTAATTCTATTTCAGTGTTATTGGTTGAAAAGATCTTGAAGTTTGTTTTACTGGAGCTATGGAGTTTGAAGGTGAAGAGGAGGAGCTTTGTTGTTTTGGGGCACGGTAGTTCAATATTGGAGAGCCATATTTCTATGGAACAGAATTCTTGTTGTGTTACGTGTTGTAGGTGAGTTAATATGTCTGATACGCAGATGATAGTGGAGTCATCTGCATATTGGATTAGAGTGTCTTGACAGGATGATGTATGTAAGTTATTGTTGAAGACATTAAATAGTAATAGGCCAAAGATGGCTCCTTGAGGTACACTTGTGGGGGTGATGTGATATGGGGAGATAGAGACCCACCATTTTACTGCCTGCTGCCTGTCAGCTGGATAGCTAGGAAACTACTGAAGTGAGGAGAAGGATAGACCAATGCTGGAAAGTTATTTAAGGAGTTTTAGGTGAGATACCATGTTGAATGCTTTTGACAAATCTAGAAATACTGTGGATACTAGTATGCCAGGTCACAAGCTTTGTTGACAGAGTCCATGAAAGACAATAAGGCTGTTGAGGTACTCTGTGCAGGTCTAAAGCCATGTTGAGTGTGGAAAAGTAGGTTGTTTTTCTGTAAGATGGTGGAGAAGTTGTAGGTACACACTTTGTTTCTAGAATCTTAGAGAGGGGGACAAGATTGCAATAGGGCTAAAGTTTGTGATGTCAGTGGAGTTCCGTCACTTATGTAAAGGGATCATATGTAATCCTTTCCATAGGTTAGGGACATGTGACTCAGCTATGGATCTATTAATTAAGATGCTAACAGGGAATGTATTCCCTTTGCGGCAAGCTTTAGGTATTCTGGTGGGAGGTTGTCTCCTTAGGTTAATCAATGATTCAGTCTTTGTACTATTTCTCTTTTTTTTTTTTTTTATTTGAAATAAAGGGATGGACTGAAAAGTAAGCTGGGGTGGTTTGGTTTTTGATAATGAGTGAGGGGTTAGTTGTGTGTCTGAAATGTGTGGGGTGTGTAGAGATTAGTATTGGGGTAATAGTAGAAGTAGTGAGTTGTGGTGGATGAGTTGGGTTTAATTTTATGTTGAATATGGACTCTATAAAATATGTGTCGAATCTGGTGGCTGTCTGAAGAAATTATATATTAGGGTACAGATTAGGATTATTTTCATTTCCTGGGTTAAGTAGTGATGGTAGAGAGGACCAAAATGTCTGAGGATTGTTTTTGGGGTCATCTTAAATATAGGAATAGTATGATTTTTTATCATGCAATATTTGTCTTTTTGTTTGATTGTGGAGTTGTTTGTATAACTGAAGATGTATGTTGTTTTTATTCTTTAGCCAGGCAGCCCATGCTTTGTCCCTGTCCTTCATTAGAATTTGACATGATTTGGTGACCCATAGGAAATGGTTATTTTGTTATTCCTTTTGTTTGCTAAAGGGTCTAGGGAGATAAGAATGCTTAGGAAGGTGCTGTTGAAATGTTCAACTGCATCATTAAGGGGAATGGACCAGTCTATAACTTTTACAGATTCATTAAATTCCGCTTTGCTGAATTTTTGTAGGTTGTGTATAGTTTTGAACTTGCGTTGCTTTGTGAGTTGAGTAATAATCCTGTGCGTATAGACTGGTAGGTGGTCACTTAAGGAGTCAGTGAGTGTGCCTGAGGATGTAAAGTTAGAAGGGTTCACGACTAGTATCCAGTCCAGGGTGGAGTGTTGAATGTTATTTTATCTTTATCTGCTAGGAGCATTTATAAGCTGAGTAAAGCCACAGAGGTTTATACTGTTTGTTGGGTGGTGTGAGGTTAGTGTCTAACAGTCAGAGTTAACATCCCCTAGGATAATGTTTTCATTGGGTATTGTTTCAGATATTCAGGCTAGAATATTTTCTAGAATGGGAATGTTTGGTTCTGAAGGTATGTATAAAACAACTATGCAGGTGTTCTTGGATTAGTTAAATTTTAGAAATGTTATAAGGATTTTGGCTGTGCGGAATTTTGGTATAGTATTTGATTTTTGGGAAACTATCAAATTGTTAGGGAAAATTAGGGCTATTCTGCCACCCTTTTTATGTGCTGTCTACTCTGATAATGCTTTAACCAGGGGAAAAATGTTCAGTATCTTTTATTTCTGATTTTAGCCAAGTGTCTGTAATAGCAAGGATGTCTGGGCTAGAGCCTGTTAACCAGGCATGAAAGAGTGTCCGTTTATTGCACATGCTCCTGATATTAAAAGTGAAAAGCTTCAGTTTTTTTTGCTTGTGTAGTAGGAATGGGACCTAGGTTGGGGTGAATCTCCCCACACAAAGTTAAGTCCATAAAATAACTTCTAGTTGTTTTAGGAGTTTTAAGTAATTTGGGTATTTATATTAGTTTTGGGTTGTAGTGGTTAGTATTGAGGACTTTAGGGTGGGAATAGAAGAAGATCATAGGTTCATAGGTTTATAGGTAGGTATTAGGCTATCGGCCCTGGGGCCTATACAAGTCCAGCCAAAAAGGTACCCTGTCTTTTGACACCCAAGAAAATTATTTTCCTGTGCCACTGTCGAGCAGAGCCACAGAGGTGATCCCAGGATGAATTTCTTATTTCCCATCCAATCATCAAGATTTTTCTTGAAGAGTGCTAATGAGG
The DNA here is from genome assembly GCF_019279795.1 of Protopterus annectens. Lineage (NCBI taxonomy): Eukaryota > Metazoa > Chordata > Ceratodontiformes > Protopteridae > Protopterus > Protopterus annectens. The sequence goes on along the minus strand of NC_056743.1, from coordinate 393,501,571 downwards.
AGCTTTGTTTGATATAGATAGGTAGTTTATTCCAGAGTATGGGGAAGTCTCTGGGACGGGAATCTATCCCTCCGGCATGTTCTGTTTATTGTGGTGACAAGGTTTAGGTCCCTAGAGCATGTAGCTCAGAGGGATTGGGATTTCTTTAAGTGGAGCATGTCCAACAGCTCTGGGTTTGACATAGCTTTGTATGTTAGGCAAATATCACCTCTGAGTAGGCGATATGCGATGTAGTAAAGCTGGAGTTTTTTGAGACGGTCTGCGTAGGGCATCTGTTTGAGACCAGTAATCCTCTTTGTGAGGTATTTCTGCTGCCTTTCCTGTTGTTGTAGATGTCTTGTGAGGTACATACCAAAAGGGGCATTGTATTCTATAATGGGTCTAATGAGTGATGAGTAGAGGGGAACAATGACCTCTTTTTTTCTGGATGAGAAACCTTTTGTGATGAGGTGTACCACATAGAAGGATTTCCTGACTACTGCGGTGATGTGATTATCAAAGGAAAGACTACTGTCCACCTATGTCCCAAGGTCTCATCACACTTTTGGTGTTAAGTATACTACCGCCTATGTTGTAGTTCATGGGTACAGAGTTTTTACCAAAAAGGATGACAATTCACTTTTTGGCATTGAGCTTGAGGCCATGGCTTTGACACCAGGCATCTGTCTCAGTGAGGCCCTTTTGTAGTATGTCCACATCATTAGGAGTTTCGATTATGGCTCCTAGTTTGCAGTCATCTGCGAACTTCATTAGCCAAAGACCTTCTGTGCTAGCCTGTACTTCAGAGAAGTAGTTACCAAACAGGAGAGGACCCAGGACTGAAACTTGTGGTACTCCACTTGTCACTGGTCTGAAGTCGCTTTTGGAGTCTGCTACTTTCACAGTGTGGGTTCTGTCAGTGAGCCAGTTGGCAAACCATCTTGTGACATAGGGATTTATACCTAGTTTAGTGAGTTTATCTATAATTCCAGAGTGGGGGATGGTGTCAAAAGCCTTGGCAAGATCTAGATAGGCTGTGAGAACCACTTTACCCTTGTCTCCGGCTTTGGTGACTGCTTCAAAGAAGTCTATCAAGTTTAGGAGACATGATCTGCCTTTTACAAACCTGATCTGGGTGGGGTCCAGAGTTTGGAGATTACCAATTTCTTTGTTTATAAGTTCCATGATGATATGTTCCATGGCCTTGCAGACCAGGCTCATCAGGCTAATGGGGTGGTAGTTCCCGTGGTCCATGTTGGCTCCCTCCTTGTGGAGTGGGATAACCGTCGCTGTGCCCTATTCAGCAGGCACAAAGTCTGAGGTGAGGCTATGATTGAATGTGGTACTTAGGTGGGGTGCCAGTTTGTTCTGTAGTTCATGTAGAACGCAGCCTGGGATGTTGTCTGGTCCCATGGATGCTGTGTTCTTGGCTTTTGAGAGTGTGGTTTTTACCTGTGCAGCCATGATTACAGGAACTTTGCATTCTTCCAGTATAGAGATGGGTTCTTTAGGGGGTGAGAGGGGGGTAAAGTTAGCACTGAACCTATCTGCCAGGATGTTAGCAATATCAGTTGGGTCTGTATATTTACTGCCATTGTGCTGTAACTCAGAGCAGATCTGAGTGTTGCCATTGAGATTCTTGGCATAGCTATAGAATGCTTTGTGGTTGTCTTTAGAATCAGAGGTGATTTTGTTTTCGTAACTAGCTTTGCAGGATTTTATCAGGGATCACAGCTTCTTATTGAGGCTGCCCATGGAGCTCCTCCACTCATGGGATTTTACTCTCTTTTGCAACAGTTTCCTCCTTCTGTTGTACAGTTTGTTTATGGCAGGGGACCACCAGATTGGCTTCCTTTTTTTGGAGGATAGCATCTTGGTTCTGTTTGGGATAGCATGATCCATGCACTCATGTAAGTGCTTATAAAGTGCAATTGTGTAGGATTCAGTAGTCGTAACTGTATTGTCCATCTGCATGGGTGTCATGACTTTCACCACTTCTGTCTTAAGAAGCATGAAGTTGGCTTTGGAGAATTTTTTTACCATGGTTTCCTTAATGGGGGGTGCGGGCAGGATGTGGATATCTAGGGTAATTAGCTTATGGTCGGATCGGACCAATGAGACGTTGACTTCAGGTGTGGAATACCGGTCACTCATGTTGGTAATGACTAGATCTAGGATATTGTTGACCCTGGTGGGGGTGTGGATAAGTTGATCCAGGGCATTGGAGTTTATGAATTCCAGAAAGCGTTGAGCGAAGGAGTTGGTACATGAGTAGTTTTCCCAGTTAATGGTGGGGTAGTTGAAATCGCCCATTATTAGGGTGTTTGGTTGAACCCTAATATTTTCCAGTACATCAAGAAAAGAGGAGTGGGAATGCTGGGGCATGGTGGGTGATCTGTAGCAAGCTACAATTTGGATTGCAGTTTTGCCCAGAGTTAGTTGCACTTGGATAACCTTGGCTGCATTATGCTGAGCAACTAGCCTGGAGGTATGGATATCCTTAATGAATATGGACGCACCTCCGCCTTTGGTGTTCTGGTCCAGGTTACATGGCCGAAAAGTGTGGTATGAGTTATAGCCTGATAGTGCAGGGGTGCTCTCTGGAGCCTTGAACCAGGTCTCAGTCACTGCACAGATATTGATGTTCTCCATTTTAAGGAGTGCCTCGAGTGAGTGCATTTTGAGATTTAGGCTTTTAGCATTGAGTAGCATCACCCTCAGTTTTTGCTTGCCTGTTCCTGTTACGGTGGTGAATTTGTCATTTGAACCTTGCCTAAAAAAGGCACTATGGGGTGGCAAGAACCTTAGCCAGTATCGAGAATCCCAGGAGTGACAGGTGGAGGCCATCTCTGGCAAAGCATCATGGTCTATCGACCATGTCATCCCAGGCAGACAGATACTGGATCCCTTTAGAATGGCACCAAAAGCTTAGCCAATTGTTGAAGTCAATCATTTTGTCCTTGTACTGTGGCATCACTCTGGGTGATGGCAGAATGCTACTCAGGGCTAGGGTCATACCTGCCTGGGCTACAAGATCAGAGAGCTCTTCCATGTCTCTTTTCATGTAGTCCAGGGAGGTACGTCTCAGGTCATTCACACCAACATGGACAATGACAGAGTCATATTTGTACTTGTTGTGGAGCGACCTGAGTGTGTGGGTTATGTGGTGGATCCTGGCACCCGACAGGCAGCTGACAGGAACCTTCTCCTTGTTTAGCCTGGTAAGTGGGACATCGGTGTGCCTGACTATAGAGTCACCTATGACTAGTGTGTTGGGTACGTTTTTTTACCTTACTGGCTGTGGTTGAGTGGCACACTGAGTCTGTGGGCTATGTGTCATTTGGATTGTGTTGGGGGGTGGAGGTTGCTTGCATTTCTGCTTTGGAGGTCTTTGTTGCTTGAGCAGATTATTATTGAGAGCCTCTGTGAATGTTTTTGTGTTTCTATGTGTGGATTTTGGTGGTGTGGATTTAGTGGGACTTTTTGATGAGTGTGGTGTGGTGCAAGTGTTTACCTTCTCCTCTTGACTGTCAAGTTCAGTCTTGACTGGAGAGAGCCTTACCTCAAGTTTGGCTAGATAAGTGCATCTCTCACAGGTTATAGTGTTGGGTGGTAGGAGGAGAGGGCTGTCGGTGTACATGAGGCAATTTCTGCATTGCCCCAAGATGCCCAGATTCATCTGATAGACAGGAGAGAACACTGGCAGCTGACCCTTGGACATGACTGAATAAAAAACTATTTTCCTCTAGATAAGTGAGGAAAGTGCATACAAGAGCTATTTTTCTCTAAGCAAGTGAGGAAAGTAAGTACCAAAACTGTTTTTCTCTAGGTGATGAGGAAGGTTGAGTGCTGTAGTAATTAATAGATTATTTAGTGCTTACAAGTTCTGAACAAGTGCTGATCACGAATAAGCAAATTCAAGTGCTAAAACTAAGAATCTGTATCTGGACTAAACTAGTTACAGGAAAGGGGGAAACAATTGCAAATGCGGGCTTTTAAATCAGAAAGTTGAGAGAGATGGATGGCCAATACAATTTCTGGGCCAGAACCACTCCTTATGTGGTAGATAGGTTACCTAGTGCTTACCACTCCCACTGATAAGAAGAAGGCTTCCCTCCAACACAGAAAGCTTGGGGGGTTGGGCTCAGAAGTTTACATACATTCCTGGATACAGCAAATCTGAATCTGGATTACACTAGTTACAGTATAAATATATATATATATACAGAAAAGTAGCTAAAACAGCAGTAAAAACAATTCCAATGCAGTGCAAGCTAGCACACTTGAGTATGTAGCAATGTTAGACAAAACAGTTTAAAAAATGCAATTAAATTAAAAATGTCTAAAAACAAGTGCAGAAGGAGTCTATTAGGAAGAATGAGGTAAAGAGATAGGACTGGGGGGAGTGTCCCAGATCAAATCTACAGTGGGAGCGGGCAACTGCAAAAGCCTCCAAATTTAAACAACAACAAAGGAATAGGGAGGTGGGAAAACCAACACCTTCAGCAGAGATCTGAAAAACTATACAGTGAAGCAAAAATAACAGTGCACAACTCTGAAGTCAGCCAGTAATGATATAAAATTAATCAAACAACAATTACCAGTACACAACTCTGAAGTGCCAGGAAAAATATACTCAGCTCTGTATATCTCCAGATAGTTTGAAGAGCAATCTGTCAGGACATAGGAAGGCTCCAGGATCGGTATAGAAATCAGTGCTTCAGTTATTTGGGAGATGCTTGTGGTTGAGGGATTATGTGGTAATGATGAGGTAATAGCTGAGGTATGCTTTTGTAGTGGTGTTGCTGGATGAGTTGTTAGGATAGAAAAGAGAAGAAGGAAGAGAAATGAGAGGCATGAGTCAAACAGTATGATTGGTGTAGAGTGAGATAGCTCTTACCCTCAGGTCAATTTATAACTGGGAGCAATTACTTTATAGTCAGAAATAAGCAATTAACAAAGAGATGCAAGAAAAAGAGCTTTGCTCTCATATGCAGTATAGACTATTGGTCAAGCAGAAGAAGACAGTCATAAGCTTTGTAAGGGGTCCTACTATATCAGAGTGCCTTTCAGTCACAGAAAAGGCATGTATTTAACTGATTAAAGTTAATCCACAGCAAGGTTCTTCATGATAAATATGCTTACATGAAAGAATGACAAAAGTTTCAGTAAACTTGTCTAAGGGTTTGTGACAGAGCTCCTGTAATATCGAGGTCAGATGTAGTGACCTCAGGCTCTGAAATGAAAGAAAGAAAAAGTAAACTCTACTAAGCTGTACAATTATATTGTGGCAATAAAGTTAGTACTTAATATACAAAAAAGAGATGGGGAAGGACCACGGTAAGTCAGAGCAGGAGAATATAAGAGAAATATGGGAGCAGAGTGATGGTAAAAAAGTATATGCATGTAAGCTCAAAGTAGTTGTATCAGAAAGTATACTGGTAGAGAACCACAGTAATGCAGTGTTAATATACAGCAGCATTGAACAAATTGTCAGAATGTGACACTACACTGATAGACACAATATAACAGCATTTCTCTATATTACACTTAAAGAGGCCCAAAAACTGAGCATTCACATGCCATGTGTGATTTAACATTTACTACTGTCATATTCAGTATAATCAGTCATTTAAACTATGGCTGTCTAGTAAATTAGAACTGTAGGGCATTGTTTCACACTCACTTACAGATTACCTTAAGTATACAATCCTATTAGTAGGCAATGGTCAAAATTCTGAAGCCATTTCAATTGTTGTGTCTTTTGGCTTTTCCCGGTTAGGGGTCGCCACAGAGGAACTCCGGTCCGGTAATGATTGGCAGTTGATTTTTACATACCGAGTTGCCAGCCTTGATGCACAACCTTCAACGAAGGTATGCACATTCAGGCATGTCACCATGCAGAAGACGATCTAGCTGAGAGTCAAACCGGACAGAGTCTTACTGTGAGGCGACAATGCTACCTCAGCACCACCACCGCTATTATTCATACTTTTGCCCTGCATTTGTGATTCAGAGAATAATTTATATTTCAATCTGTACAATATTTTGAATCCAATGGATATGAAGAATTAAAAACAGGTTTTGAAAGTGTACTAATACTGTTTTTCAGTAAAAAGCAAATAACATTTCTTTTTCTATATATTTACAATTCACTAATCATGGCCTTAAGAGGGCATCTGACAGCAATTTAGGCAATAATTCCTTATCAGAGCATACTACAGATGGAAAATAATTTTTTTTGACACATGATGTATTTCTCATATCTTCTTACTTACCAATGGCTGAATCTTCTTCTGGCTGTGTTCTGGTTAGGGCTTGCCACAGCAGATCACCTGTCCACTTATGATTGGCAGTGGAGTTTTACAGCGTCAAGTTGCCAGCCTCCTGCCCAACCTTCCACAGAAGGCAAACACACCTAGGGCCAATTTAGAATGTCCAATCCACCTACAGCATGTCTTTGGAAGGAAACTGGAGCACCCAGATAAAGCCCACACAACCACAGGGAGGACATGCAGACTCCACACAGAAGGCACCCCAGCCAAGGATCAAACCGGCAAACCTCTTGTTGTGAGGCTGCAATGCTAACCGCTGCACCACCGTGGCCACCCTTACCAAGGGATGAATAAAGTTCTGCATTGCTTAAAGTACTAGATGTCTTACAGCTAGATTTTCCACATGCACTAGAGGTTAGACTATAATTTGTAAGATAGTAGATGGATGTTTTCTCTGTGTTTGGAATATCCCCAAAAATAGTTTATGCTTGAGTTTGAATAAATTATAATACCAGATACCTCATTAAGCTCAAAAATGCTTAAGAATTTCCCAGAGACAAATTACCTCCTACTAAGTGATGGTATAAGAAGTTTCAAAGCCCCCTCAGATGCAGATAACATAGACTCCTTTGCAGAGGTGTACACCAATGTCTTGTATAACCACTTAAGCAGTTGCATAGAACCATCTGTACCTGACCAGATTAAAACCAGGTCTTTCCAAAAAAAAAAACAAGTCACCCTGGTGGACCCCTAGTATAAGCAAGCTATACAACAAAAGAAAGAATTTAATGTCCAAAAACAAGAGGGAACTGGATCAGTAGAGGAAAACATCCATCTTTAACTTAAATAAACAAATTAGAGATCTCGTCAAGTACTCCAAAGCTAATTATGAAACAAAAGTAGCCTCCCTAGCTAAGGATAATCATAAGGCATTCTTTAACTATGTCCAAAATCTAAAAGGGAATACCCAGCTATGCATTAAACTAGTTGTGGATGGCACCACCCATATTCAAACAGAAGTAATAGCCAACCTGCTAGCTGACAGATTTGGAGCAAACTCCACCCCCTATCCCCTTCAGTCATCACCCAGTGTATACCTGCCACCATTCCTCAGCCTAGTACCTCAGGAGAGCAGGTCATCTTGGTGGTTTCCAAGACCAAAAACATGGCATCACTGGGACTAGACAACATCCCAATTTGCCTTTTAAACACCTTAAAACATGAGCTAGCAGACCCACTTGGATCCTTGGTTAACCACAGCCTGAGAACTGTCTATATTCCAGTGGAATGGAGGACAGCAACAGTAATCCCTCTGCAGAAAAAGGAACCATCAACCCACCCTGGGCTGGGAATTATAGGCCCCTTAAGTTTGACTAGCCTTATCTGCAAGGCCATAAGAAGGACATAGGTAATCTCCAAACTCTGGACCCAGCCCAGTTCAGATTATTTAAAGATGGATCATGTCTGTTAAACATGGTTGAGTTCTTCGAGAAAGCCACCAAGGCCTTGGACAAAGGAAAGACAGTACATACCACCTGTCTTCACCTAGCCAAAGCATTTGACACAGTCTCCTGCTCAGGTATTATAAAGAAACTCTACCAATTGGAAATTAACCCCTACATTACCAGATGAGTAGTCAACTGGCTCACTGACAGGACACATACTGTCAAAATGTGTGACTTCACAGCATGCCACAGGCCCGTGCTGGGCACCTTACTGTTCAGAATTTATTTCTCAGACGTCCAGGAAAACATGGATGGCCTGTGGCTGACCATGTTTGCAGATTATTACAAATTGGGAGCAATCATTAAGTCCCCCTGTGATGCTAATATACTGCCGACAGGGTAAACGCAGATAAATGATTGATGCCAAAGCCACGGTTTAAAGCTAAATGCAAAGAAAATGCATTATTATTCCCTTTGGGAAAGCTGGCATCCCTGCTAAATACATTATAAACAGCACCCCCTTAAGTGTAGACCCAGTGGTATGTGGTCAGGGTACTCATATTGATAGCAATCTGAACGTTGGCCACCACGTATCTACAGTAGTAAGGAAATCCTTCTATGTGGCTCATCATGTAAGTAAAGGCATCACATCTAGATCTAAGGATGTTATAATTCCATTATACTCGGCCCTCATCAGATCAATAATCGAGTACAATGTTCCCTTTTGAGTGTACCTCACCATACCCCTGGAACAATTAGAGAGACCACTGAGGTTTCTCACCAAGAAATTACAAGGTACAGAAAACAAGTCTTATGCAGAAAGACTAAAAGCCCTTTCACTGTATTCTGTCTCCTACAGGTTGCTGAAAGGTGACCTGTGCCTGGCTTACAGGGCAGCCTCTGACCTGGCTCTGATGGAAATGCTACACATTTGTAAATGAGACTGCAGGAGGGCCACTCACTCCAAGGATCTTAACCTAGCCTTTGACATGAACAGGTCATGGAGAGATAGATACATGTCCCAGAGACTACCACGTCTTTAAAACAAGCTTCCAGTTCATATGAAACAGAGCCCCTCCCTGACCCTCTTCTGGCACAACCCAGATCAATGGATGGGTGACTGCAAATTCACTGCTGGACAGGAGAGGTCAGTATTAACTACCACAGACCTTTAGGTCTGCGAACTTCACTCACCTAACCACTGACAATTGATGCAATTTGGGATAAATATGAGTAGGCTTGTAAGGGCTCTAGGGCCATTAGACTAGTAACCTCCTATGAACCTTTAAATAATAGTAATATTAAGAGTAGTTGACAGGATGCTTACCTCTTCTTGTAATATAGAGTTATAAACAAAGTAGAACAACTCAAAAGCAGCAAATAGATGAAAGAAGCGTGCAGAACAGACCACCAGCAAAAATCCAAGTTTATTTAAGCGCATTTCGTCAAGTTTCAGACTTCATCAGAGTAAAGTCACATGATCATGACAAACATATATACACCACTCCACCTGACATTGGTCAATGTAATTACATTATTTCCTCTAAAACAAACATTATACAAATTTGGTAAAAATGATTAAAACTTAACGTTCTTGCAGAAAATAAAAATAAAAATGCGACTAATAACATATAAGAAATACATAGATTTATAATTTTAAAATAGAACTCAGGGAAATTCTGTCATTAAGACCTGGAACTTGACAGGCATTATTTTTAATTTGCCATGTCAATTTCTTGAATTCTAGCCATTCGTCAATTGGTCCCCCTCTTGCTCCCAAGTCAATATGGTCTATGGCCCCAAACCTAAAAGTATGTGTCGGGCACGTACAAATGGGCTTATACAAGGCACTATTTGTGTTTTTGTTCCTGATGTCATATAGGTGTTGGTACACCCTCTGCCTCAGTGCTCTTTTGGTCTTACCAATATAGAAACTGTTGCATAGATCACACACTGCAACATACACCACCCCCCTTTGAGTAACAGGAGTATTTCTTCCTAGGTTTTACCAATCCATAACCAGTGATTTTGATGGCCTCACCTTGAAACATGGCTGGATACTGATTACATCTCCCACATTTGTAATAACCACCCAATATGGGTGCACTAAAGTCCCTTTCTAATAGTCCCTTTAAACTAACTTCACTCTTGTACACTATAATGGGCTTGTTTCTCACTGCTGAATGTACTTCGTTGTCGATCGAGAACATATCCCATAATCTACATATAATGTTCCTGAAGTCATAAAAGTCAACACTAAAGGGAAGAAAGAAAGCTCTTGAGAAACATTCCTGTATCCCAGTCTGATTTACTCCTGTGGGGCCATTCTCATTAGACAATAAGCAAAGAAATGTCCCCATTTCCCTTATTCTAATCACCTCATTGGCAATGTCCTGAACAAAATTGCCAGGGTAGCCCCTTCCGGTCAGCATGTTTTTTAACTTGGCACACTCACTCAAAAAAGCATCCAGTCCTGACACCATTCTAGCTAATCTAACATACTGGCCCTTAACTAGGGCTCTTTTTTGGTGCACCAGGTGCCAGCTGTCAAAATGCAACAATGAGTTTGAGTATGTTGGCTTCCTATACAAGTGTGAAGTGAAAGCCTTGTTCACATCATCTTTTTTGACAGTTACATCCAAAAAAATTATGTTGGTCGCTGTCCCTAGCCATGGGGAATTTAAGGAAGTGGGTAGTTTGATTAATATAAATGAAGAACCTGTCCAGTTCTTCTTCACTTCCCTTCCAGAAAATCACCAGGTCATCAAGGTACCTCTCATATAGTGGCCAAGAATCTTTGTAGGTTGAATTTAAAATAAATAAATCCTCCCAGTGTGACAGCACAATGCTGCCAAAACTGGAGGCACAACAGATGCCCATCGCCACTCCTTGCTTTTCTTTAAAAAGCTGGCCCTCAAAACAAATAAAATTGTTTTCAAGCACAAGCTCCATACATGTACGTATGGTCAAGATGGTGTTGTGCGCTAGACTGGAGTTGAAACACAGATATTCATAAAACCACTCCAAACCCTCATGGTGTGGGATGACTGAGAATAAATCTTTAATGTCGATGGTCACAATTATGAGACCATCATCATACATCTCAGGTTTTATTTTGGTGAGAAAATCCCAGGAGTCCCTAATAATAGTGCCTCTTTCATCAAGTACTCTCTTCACCTTGCAGTTAACAAATTTTGGTAGGGCAAGTGTCTTGGAAGCCTTGGCATCTACTATTGGATGCAGTGGTGGGTTGCTGATTGCAGTCTGTGGCTCTTTTGGCAGCAACAGTGGATGAACTTACTCAGAAAGTTGACAGGCTTATTTAAAATGGATCGCAGCCTGTCTGTGGAGGTACTGAGTTTATTTCCCAGGCCTCACAGAGGTCTTTCATCACCCCAGCCCAGAAACTGGGAAGTCAGAGCAATGGAGTTCAAGGAGGAGTGGCTTCCAACCAGGAGGTTTATGGCGAGGTGAGCGTTCATTTGGAAAGCTTGCCAAGCAATGGGATTATTATAACATCGGATTTTTTGGTTGAACATGGCTTAGATGTGATACGGAATGGAACGATGATGCTGGAATTGGGCAACACACTAATGGTACTATAGATTAACATATTCATTCTTATAAAGAACTTTTGTTTAAATCCAAAAAAACTTAGTTGGAAAATAGCTATTTAAATGCATGCCTGAAACATGAGCAGGTCCCTAAGGGCCTCCATATGTGGAGATATCCAACTGGACTGTTTAAAGACTCACAGTTACATCATGATTTATTCAAACTGGTGAACAGGCAAGACTGTGAGTTGGTGCAATTGCTTACTGTTGACAACAATAGAACAATGGCTCATTTATTGACAAATTAACAAACTTGACACTAGTATAAAAAAATGACCTTTTATTTGAGCACAAAAAGCATGATTTTTATAAAGTGTTTACTGTGGTAGATAAAGATTTAGGTGACATTAGAATATGAAAAGAAAATAAACTTGTTAGAGACAAACGTGATTATGATGGTGGCAGGGCCTACCCAGAACCACAACTAGGTCAGCAAACTAGTTTCTTTAATAGGCAAGCTCAACAGGATGTAAATGCTGACTTGGACAGTGATGACATGGAGTTTGGAGCTCCTTTAGAACCCCCTCTGAAGAGATCAGAAAAACTGATGAATCAGAAGGATGGGAATCAAATGAGGTGGAGGTATGGTCAGGGACAGTACCAAGGCAACCAGAGGAGGGGGAGGGGGGTGCTCAGACCCAACATTGGAGATGAGTGATGTTTTGATTTGTCATGAAGATGATTTTAATGCATGTAAAATTATTAAAAATGTGCAAGGTGATTTCAGTATCTACAATCTTAGTCACCTGGTGATTGATGGGGAGTGGGCCTAACTTTTTTCTAAAGGTATGAACTTTGTACCAGCAAAAAGGGCCAACTTGGCTGAAACTATTGTACAGTTGAAACATGTCAAAGGAAAAAAACTTCAAAGACCAATACACGTAAGGTTCAGTTAAGGCACTTTAATTTACTTGCAGCAAGGAGACAAAAGCATGCAAATACAAGGATTTGTCTAACTACTAACAGGAAGTATGTTCATTCTTATACTGTTTTACAAGACATGGCCTTCTAAGCTGACGTAATCAAACACAACTTTTAGCATTGTTCTACAGCAGATGTTACTTCAGATTTTCAGCTGACATGACTAGATTTGTGAGAAGCTTTTCAGAAAAACAACCTGGCCTTGGTGACTATTAATCCATTTACAAGCATCTATTGTGCAGTGTTACATTTCAAGGTACTCTTCTAACACAGATACAAGCAAATACTGATTGCAGTTCATATTTTCAAGCAGGCTTTGTACTAATTATCTGTAACCTCTACAGCTGTGTATTTTCTCATGGCACAGCAGAACTTCTTGTCTAAGTTTCATACAAGTTGTATTGTTCTATTCATTATTTTCCTAACGCAAGCAGAACTCACCTGCTTCTCAGTAAATTTCCAAGGCACAGGCAAGAGTTTAGCTAACAATACAAGGTCAGAAAGCAACTGCAGTTTGTACGGATTTATGCAGTATGAAATAGAATAAATGTGTTAACCCTTCCCAAGCTCTAAAAGCACTAAACATCTTGCTAATACACACATGAATTCATATTTTTCTAACATGTCCCCCCCTATTAATACTTTTATTCTACTTTCAAAATAAGCATAAACAGTTTGTTTTCTTCTCCTAACCTCTTCCACTCAGGATTTGCAGTTGAGAGTCATTCAGTTTAGACTTATGAAAGCATTTTTAGTCTTTTAACAGTTCTTCAAACTCAGTACTTTGATATAAGGTTTTTAGGTCTTTAACCATTCTTTTCATGCAGGGGATACCACAACAAACACATACTCCCAGTAGGAGCATACCTACACATATGGCAATCAGGATGTTCATTAGGATGGTACCCCACCCCTCAAACCATTTCTGGAAAAGGTCTGTCAGTGGGTTTGGGCCTGGTTTGATCATGGCCAACACTTGCTGAATTACCTCTAGATGATTGTCTATCTCATGTTTATGGTCAGGAATATACGAACGGCATTCTTCTTGGATTAAAGCGAACGTACCACCTCTCGCCGCTAAGGTGAAGTCGAGAGCCATGCGGTTTTGGAGCACTACAGTTCTCATAGCATTCAGTTCATCAGTCACCAACTCGAGAGCAGAAAAAGTTGCATTGCTCATTACTTCGAGAAGTTTTGACAGTTTTCTCAGCTCCCAGATCGATTTCACCACTCCATATGCTAGTAATATTTCTGCCCACGATATAACGCTATCACTCAAGTGCATGTGTGTCAGTCCTTTACCTAAAGAGTGATGGTCTTTCCAACACGCATCGATTTGTCCCACTGGATTTACAGGTTTCTTTACGACTTCTCGGACATTTTGAATTTTCCCATGAGGCAAAACTGCAGTGTGTCGTATGGCCGGAACCCGGTACAGCTGGGTGGGTTTGAGCTATCCAATTCAGCTTCTGCACTTGTATTCCTTGTTCTCATAGTTCTAACTCTGTCTGTTTTTCCCATCTCATGACTTTTTCTCCTATGTTTACCCATTTTACATTCTTGTCCTTAGTTAAGCTAACATGTGGTAATCGATTAGATTTATAGAGTGCAAAGAACGCCTGGGGAAATGAACAGCTGGCTACACTGTTCCTTTCTGTGTCCCAGTACAGATTACGTAATACAAATCTGTTTGCACAATTTCTAAACAATTCTTGCTCATATTCCTTATCAGGTCCTGGTGTATTACAATAATATAGAGTACAGTGCAACAAATGCTGTTTATCAATGTCAAGGGAGGGGAACTTGCTGATGGCTATGTTCATCAACTCTTCGGTCACTGCCCCTGGACCAGTTGTAACCAAGTCCTGGCTGTACCAATAAAACATTTCACCCTCCGGTTGCACTGCAAAGGTATCAATTTGTCGCTGTGCTTCCATACCCTCCATAGTTGGAACTACTGCTATACCAAATAGCTGCATAAGGTCTCTTCCCAAGAGGTTTACTGGGCATTTTGCAGATACAACAATTTTGCTTTTCTGGGTCAATCCTGAAACAGGATCAGTTATCACAATATTTTGGGAAAGGGGCTCCCGATACAGCTGTCCATTAGCTGCTTTCACTAAAATGTAATCAGGTGACTCTGAATTCTCTGGCAGTTTGGAGGAATGTGCCAGGGTCCATGATGCCCCTGAGTCACACAAGAATCTGACTTCCCTCCCTTCTACCAGGAGTGTAACTTCTGGTTTTCTGTCTGCTAAATAGAGCTCTAAGCTCAATAAAGCCAAATCCAATATTTTATTTTCTTCACTATCCGTGACTTCTTGCACTTCCTCTATTTCTTCTGTCACATTCTCTACTCCCTCTATCACATACTCATTTGTCCTTTCTCTGTTATCCCCTTCTAGTGATTCCTGACTACCATATAGTCAGTTTTCACCCTCCTTATCCTCCGTGGTTGCCTTCTTGTTTTTCTTGCAATCCCTTGCCAAGTGTCCTTTCTTTCCGCATTTAAAACATTCACCCCTTTTTTTCGCCCTTCAAAGTCCTCTGATCGTTGATCAGATTGTTTGTTTCCCTGGGCATTTCTCTTGCCCTTTTCCCCGGACTGTACTACATATACTTCTGCTCCATCTTCTACAAAAAATACTTGGGCTTTCTTTTTCTTTTTGCTATTAAAATGCCTTTCGGCATGTCTAGCATATTCAAGCAATGACTGTAACCTGCTTGTACGATGATCTGCCATGTGTTTTATAATAAAGCTGCTTATAGGTGCAATACTGCCTTTCAAAAATGCATTCTTTAGCTGCTGCTCATATGGGGAATTGTGTGTCTGATCTTCAGGAACCTGCATTCCACAATGGTTATTAAAACATTCTAATAGTCTGGCATAATATTGGTCAATAGCTTCACCTTCCTGTTGGATGCATTGATTAATGCAAGTCCAGTCTGCCCTAGGCTTCCATTTCTCAGAGATTCGGTCTGTAAGACCTTTCACTCTGTTGTCTAACTCTGCGCTGCTATGTGGGAGGGGCCTGAGCGCAATATCATGGGGATTCCAGTCGCCACTAATCATGTGCCAATCTGGTCCCACAATTTGTTTGACTACTTTTTCTACCTCTTCTCCATTTAAATTATAACTCAGCCTCATTCCTTGCAAATCTTCTAAGAACTTTCTAAAATTAACTTTTGGATGGGGAATTCCCTCAGTGGCTTTCCGGATGTCTTCCAGAGTCCAGGGTCTATACACTAAAATAGTTGGGTCCTGACCTTCTTGCTCTACCTGAGGATTAGGCACTTCTATAAGTGGGCATATTTCTTCTTCACTCATAAATTGTGAATTTCGACCCATTTGATATAACTCAATGTCCCCTTTTGAGTTTCCTGTCCGTGTTCGAGACCTGGTCTCGATGGGATCTCTAATAAACGGTTTCGCTTTTGTAGTGTCTCTACTCATAGTGACAGCAGGATATCGCAGGGGTGTACTAACTTGTTCACTTGCCTCATATTCTGGTAAGGGAGGCAGAGGGGCCGATGCTATTACTAAGTTATTATCCTCCTTATCTAAGAACATTGCTTTTGAATTATTGCTCTTTTGTTCCCTTCGATTTACTTCCTCAATCCACCTGTGTGCCTGAGGAATTCCTAATTGACGTTGCTTTTTTACCCGACCTCTAGAATCGGTTTTAAGCTGTTTGACAAATTTGACAAGTGAGTATTTTTCTAATTTACCATCAAATTCATACTTATTAACCCATTTTGAGTAGTATTTAATATTATCAGCATGCTGTGACTGCATGTATTTTCCATCTTTGGTTAACGGCGGATTTTGGGACCTTTTTGTACAATTATTACCCATTTTGCTCTACCCTTTTAATTGTTACATAACACCTTATTTTTAACGTGGTACCACGGATGTTTTTATAGTCTCTTCAGAATGACTGCCTACCTACTCTGTTTCCCTGATCTATTGCAAGACAGTAATCTTTCTGTCCCTGACTTATAAAGTCTCTAACAGAACAAATACAACTCTAGTCCCTGATCTAAAACAGAAAAAGAAGGTAGAATCATCTTACCTGAGCTTTCATGATTGATCACCTGGTTCGAGTAATCCCGTCCTTCAGTTGCAGATCAGAAAGCGGCTGGCCTCTTTTGTACGGCGATTCAGTCCGAGGACTTTTCAAATAAGAAGAACCGAAGTGGTTTCTTCCCCATACGGTTTCAAGCCACCTGGCCTGTCTGATCTGAGGCGAAGTGAAGGTTTCCGGTCTGAAGGACCAATCTGTCAAAGGAAAAAAACTTCAAAGACCAATACACGTAAGGTTCAGTTAAGGCACTTTAATTTACTTGCAGCAAGTAGACAAAAGCATGCAAATACAAGGATTTGTCTAACTACTAACAGGAAGTATGTTCATTCTTATACTGTTTTACAAGACATGGCCTTCTAAGCTGACGTAATCAAACACAACTTTTAGCATTGTTCTACAGTAGATGTTACTTCAGATTTTCTGCTGACATGACTAGATTTGTGAGAAACTTTTCAGAAAAACAACCTGGCCTTGGTGACTATTAATCCATTTACAAGCATCTATTGTGCAGTGTTACATTTCAAGGTATTCTTCTAACACAGATATAAGCAAATGCTGATTGCAGTTCATATTTTCAAGCAGGCTTTGTACTAATTATCTGTAACCTCTACAGCTGTGTATTTTCTCATGGCACAGCGGAACTTCTTGTCTAAGTTTCATACAAGTAGTATTGTTCTATTCATTATTTTCCTAACACAAGCAGAAATCACCTGCTTCTCAGTAAATTTCCAAGGCACAAGCAAGATTTTAGCTAACAATACAAGGTCAGAAAGCAACTGCAGTTTGTACAGATTTATGCAGTATGAAATAAAATAAATGTGTTAACTCTTCCCAAGCTCTAAAAGTGCTAAACATATTGCTAATACACAGATTAATACATATTTTTCTAACAAAACATTTTACCAGGAAATTGAATTTGGCCCTTCATTTTTCAGACAATGAAAACCTTGGAGTACCGAATTCTCGCTTGACTAGACCTAGTACCTTCATAACCCCTTCCCATCCACTGGTCCACCTTTGTAAAACTCTTTGTGAGAAAGAAATCAGGAAAATGAGGTCTAAAGGTATTACTGAAGCCTCTAATTTGGACAACAGGGAGCAAAAACTGCTCAATGACATACTGGGTAAGAGGGATGTCCGTATCATGAAGCTGGACGAGGGTGGTGGGTTGGTTGTGATGGGTGTTTCCAAATACAATAGTAAAATGTTTGAAATGTTGTTTAGTGACACTTATACTGAAGTCTCACGCAATGAGATGAACATAGCTTACAGGAATATTGATCTCACCCTGTATGAATTACTATTGTATGGTCAGTTAGAACTAAGTGAACACGACTTTTTAGACACCAAGGAAACAAGGATCCCAACTATTTTTGGGATCCCGAAGATTCATAAGTCAATCAGCAACTCACCCCTGCATCCAATAGTAGATGACAAGGCTTCCAAGACACTAGCCCTAGCAAAATTTGTTGACTGCAAGGTGAAGGGAGTACTTGATGGAAGAAGCACTATTATTAGGGACTCCTGGGATTTTCTCACCAAAACAAAACCTGAGATGTATGATGATGGTCTCATAATTGTGACCATCTACATTAAAGATTTATGCTCAGTCACCCCACACCATGAGGGTTTGGAGTGGTTTTATGAATATCTGTGTTTCAACTCCAGTCTAGTGCACAACAGCATCTTGACCATATGTACATGTATGGAGCTTGTGCTTGAAAACAATTTTATTTGTTTTGAGGGCCAGCTTTTTAAACAAAAGCAAGGAGTGGCAATGGGTGCCTGTTGTGCCCCCAGTTTTGCCAACATTGTGTTGGCACAATGGGAGGATTTATTTATTTTAAATTCAACCTACAAAGATTCTTGGGGACTATATGGGTGGTACCTTGATAACCTGGTGATTTTTTGAAAGGGAAGTGAAGAAGAACTAGATAGGTTCTTCATTTACATTAATCAAACCACCTCCTTCCTTAAATTCACCATGACCAGGGACAACGACCAATTTAATTTTTTGGATGTAACAGTCAAGAAAGATTATGTGAACAAGGCTTTCACTTAGCACTTGTATAGGAAGCCAGAATACTCAAACTCATTGTTGCATTTTGACAGCTGGCACCCTGTGCACCAAAAAAGAGCCCTAGTTAAGGGCCAGTATGTTAGGTTAGCTAGAATGGTGTCAGGACTGGATTTATTTTGAGTAAGTGTGCCAAGTTAAAAAACATGCTGACTGGAAGGGGCTACCCTGGCAATTTTGTTCAGGACATTGGCAATGAGGTGATTAGAAAAAGGGAAATGGGGACATTTTTTTGCTTAATGTCTAATGAGAATGGCCTCACAGGAGTAAATCAGACTGGGATACAGGAATGTTTCTCAAGAGCTTTCATTCTTCCCTTTAGTGTTGACTTTTATGACTTCAGGAATATTATATGTAGATTATGGGATATGTTCTCGATCGACACCGAAGTACATTCAGCAGTGAGAAACAAGCCCTTTATAGTGTACAAGAGTGAAGTTAGTTTAAAGGGACTATTAGAAAGGGACTTTAGTGCACCCATATTGGGTGGTTGTTACAAATGTGGGAGATGTAATCAGTATCCAGCCATGTTTCAAGGTGAGGCCATCAAAATCACTGGTTATGGATTGGTAAAACCTAGGAAGAAATACTCCTGTTACTCAAAGGGGGGTGGTGTATGTCACAGTGTGTGATCTATGCAACAGTTTCTATATTGGTAAGACCAAAAGAGTATTGAGGCAGAGGGTGTACCAACACCTATATGACATCAGGAACAAAAACACAAATAGTGCCTT
Organism: Protopterus annectens; assembly: GCF_019279795.1. NCBI lineage: Eukaryota > Metazoa > Chordata > Ceratodontiformes > Protopteridae > Protopterus > Protopterus annectens. The sequence goes on along the minus strand of NC_056743.1, from coordinate 393,482,441 downwards.
GTATAAGCCCATTTGTGCGTGCCCGACACATACTTTTAGGTTTGGGGCCATAGACCATATTGACCTTGGAGCAAGAAGGGGACCAATGGACAAATGGCTAGAATTCAAGGAATTGACATGGCAGATTAAAACTAATGCCTGTCATGTTCCAGGTCTTAATGACAGAATTTCCTAGTGTTCTGTTTTAAAATTAAAATCTATGTATTTCTTATAGATTATTAGTCGCATTTTTATTTTTATTTTCTGCAAGAACGTTAAGTTTTAATATTTTTTAATAAAATTTGCATAATGTTTGTTTTAGTGGAAATGATGGAATTCCATTGACCAATGGTCAGGTGGGGTGGTGTATATATGTTTGTCATGATCATGTGACTTTATTCTGATGAAGTCTGAAACTTGACGAAAAGCGCTTAAATAAACTTGGATTTTTGCTGGTGGTCTGTTTTGCAAGCTTCTTTCATCTATTTGCTGCTTGTAATATAGAGTTAATTTTTGGAATTAATTTAATTATATTTGGTCCACTAGCACCCTAGAAGAAGAGCTGGAAGACAGAAGTTGCTTATCAGATCTTTTAGACTCTAGCTATCACAGACATGTGCAAGGCTCACTATAGTGCCAGCTGTCACTGTTCAAGGTATCCACAGTAGTGACCCTCTGTTTTCTTAGTAATGCTAGAGAAATTCCACTCATCCAGGAGAGCACCTCGCTGGAACTGCATCTCCTTACATATATAAATTTTTGCTCTGTGACAGCACAATTTATCATGTTATTCATAGTGCAGTAAACCAGATAACTAGTGTAAAGATCAAGTGTGTCTCCATATAGAACCTAATGTTTTCAAAAACTTGCAGAATCCATGGGTCTAGTCATGTTATTGCTATGTCACTATAGTAATAGCAGGCTATTGTTTCAGTACAGTTGAAGCTCTGTAAAGTGCACAGTGATGCAGTTCACAGCCTTACTTTGATTGGAAACATTGAGCAGTATAATCAGTTTAGGTAATGCTGGGATTTTCGATAACAATCACAGAATAACACAATTACAGCAATGTAGAAACGAGATTTCTCAGGGATGGAAGCTGGCATCCAAGCAGTCATGAATTTAGGTTTATCGTATTTAAAGGAATCATGCACACAATGCACACACACACACACACACACACACACACACACACACACACACACACACACACACACACACTAACCCTCACTGATGTGCATGTGTACAAACAGATATACATCATACAGATACCGAATCATGCATACATGGTGCACAGATAAGAACTGTGTGACCCAGTACTTGTATGTGTCAGGGCAATGGAACAATTCATAAAACAGAAATGTACTACTATGCAGTTGAACATTGTGAACATAAGCCATGAAGTATCACAGAGGAGGAATGTAGACAAACGTCAGCAGCTGCAATTATGTATATTCCTACAATAGGTTAGGTACAATATTTTACAGCATTCAACGCTCTACTTGATTATGGACCAAGTTTGCCACCTTTACTAACTTGCTAATTCCAGCTGTATACAATTTATATTTTATTTATAATCAGTACAGATCTTTTAAGTACCCTGATCGCTGTCACATCTAGCAAAAGATGTGAACATAATTAAAGTAGTTGGATCTTGCAAATTAGATAAATATAAACAAATATAAATATTTATATTTATGTGTTAATATATCTATAATGCAATCCCACAATGCCATTACTAAAAAGTTCATATATCTGATAGAAGATGTTTGCATACACATTCAAATAGACCTCTAAATACAGTACTGTACATAAATCTGCTCTGATTCGCCTGCTTGCACGCATATTTATTTCCTGCAGCTTGTATTGCTCACAGTAAAAACATCCTGGCTGAGAAGAAACATTGTCCCCAGTCGGCTGCTGCATCACGATGTGGCTAGAGAAATTCATGAATTTTTCAGCATCCCTGGAAAAAGCTGCAGAGTGATCCTTGTCAGCACATAACACTAATCAGCTGGTTGAATAAGGATTCTGCTCCAATTTCTGTTACTTTATTGTCATCACTGTTTTGGGGGTAGGAAGTGATGGTTGTGGTTACTGTAACACTGCTCTCTGCATCCCAGTGCTTAAACATTACATTTTGAGCTGTTTAATCACCACATGGCTGGTGTTGTTGATGAGAGGTTAAGGCTTAGGGTCTATATTATATCATCGAATGCTTAAAAAAGCGAATGCTGATTGATCGACCTAATTTAAGCGAAAGCTTACAATCTCAAACTGTCAGATCAGCGATTTTTTTTCCCAGGGAAAAAAATTGCTGATCCAAAACACATACACACAACACAAGCACACCAAACAAACAGAAATCCACACACATACACCTAAAATCTGATACCTAACCCTACACTAAACTATGCACACACCACTAACTACCCACTTACCTTAACCCAAACCCTAACCCTAAGGTCCGTCACTATCGCACACTCACCTCACTCGCTCCCTAACCCTAACTCACTTAAATCCGCCCTAACCCTCATGTCCACTCAATCACACACACACCTAACCCGAGCCCTAACCATAACTCACCCTAACACTCACATCCGCAGAATCGCACACTTACCTGAATCTGACAGGTAACTTTCCACCATAACACTGAAAATACCGAAGCAACAGAAGCAGACAACCAAATTCTTTCCCTAGGAAAAAATTTGAGTTTCTGCTGCTTCGATATTTTGCAGTTTCACGAAAATAAGTTTGATCAATCAGCGTTCACTTTTCTAAGTGTTCGAGGATATAATATAGACCCAAATATTAAATGTTCGAGATGTTTTAACCATGAAAGGCTGATACTGAGTGTTTCTATATTGCAGTCTGTGCTGTTTTATGTCTGAAAGGCTAATGCTATTGTTTAGTGCTTAAATGTTGCATTTATGCTTTAAACATACAAGGTTGATGCTATTGCTCAGTATTTAAATATTACAATTTGGACTGTTCTATCCCTGTAAACTGCGGTGGTGGTGCTGCGGTAGCGTTGTCGCCTCACAGTTAGACGTTGCCCGTTCGATTCTCAGTTAGAGCGTTTCCTGTGTAGCGACATGCGTGAATGGGCATTCCTTTGTTGAAGGTTGTGCGTTAGGCCTGGCAAGCCAGTACGTAAAAATCTACTGCCAATCATTAGCGGACCAGAGTTCTGCTGTGGCGACCCTTAACCGGGAAAAGCCGAAAAACACAAACAAACTGTTCTATCCCTGTAGCATTGATGCCATTTCTGAATGATGAATTATAGAAGATTATGATTGAATTTATAATCAAAACTGGCTTATTATGTGTTTGAGATTTGGATGACAAGAAATTCTCTTTCACAGCGAAGCTCAAAAGGTGAATCTTGGCATCCATGTAAGGAACACATAATAATGGGTTACGATACAAGGCCAATCATAATTCTTTGTAGGGCATGGAACGTAATCTGCTCCATGAAGGTGTTGTGTTTTGCTGTCTTTCAAAGCCATAAAGCACTTAGTGAGCACTGTCAGAAAGGCAGTAAAACACACTCTTATATTACAGAAAGTCAGGGACACATTACAGACAACTGGCAGAAACAAATCTATATGTAATTCTGCACTGTTGTTTGCTTGTCGGTAGTGCAGGTTTAACTGCCTTGCACGATACCTGAGCTTAACAAGTGAAGCAGGGGTGCTTAACAATTAAGATCGAGTTGCAGAGCTTCAGAAGTGCTTAACTGATTTGTCTTTTTATGGTTACTGATGTGTAATCACTGCACTCTATCCACTACATTAAATTTTAAGCTATGTTAACTCTGTAAGGCTAATGTTGTAGGTTAATGTTCAAATATTACATTTGGAGCTGTTTTATCCCTGCAATATTGACATTGCTGAAAGTTTAAGTATAACATTTTGGGTTGTTTTTAACTAGCCCATTCCATTTACGCACATCACTCTGCAATTCTCTTGTTTGTAAACTGTGTAAGTTTCAGGGGGACATATTTGCATACCTTCTCCATACATAGGAACTTCTAGGCACTGATAGTGCATTTAAGTTCCCCATGACATCTGGACACGTCTAGGAATTTTGCATGGCTTTAGTATGTGACTTGTTCTATGCAACAGCCCTACACAGTTTAAATCTACATTTATGACTCCTGCACCTAGTTTTTTTTTTTTTTTTTTTTTTTTTTTTTTAATTTGGTTGGATATGGATATATTGGATATGTAAAACAACCAAGTAAGGCAGCACTTGCTATTTAAAGGTGAAAATGTGGTTTGGTAACAACTCAATTTGTCCAGGGAAATCTTCAGGTGGAGGTTAGGTAGAAATAGTAATGCAAATTAAGAGAGGAGAAGAATAAAGCTAATTGGGTTGTGAAATAATTTAATGGGAATGGAAGATTGGGGGGGAAATGAGGTAAATGTAGGGAGGGGCTTAATGGGTTTTGTGCAAGGGTAACTGGATAAGGAATCACATTTTGGCATGAACGTGCTAAGACAAGTTCTACTTCCAGATGACCTGTAGGCATTCTGAAAATAGGTAGGTATTGTGGAACAGTGGAGGCACGGTGGTACTGGGTGAGTGAATTTTTCTTTTTCTTCTGGGCTTTGAGCCTCCTACAACTGGTTACTTTTGGTGACATGGTGGTGAATTACACTTAATAAATAATGACAATGGTTAGGGAGGAGCAAATGGGCTATAGGAGGAACAACATTTTCGGGTATCAGCTAGGCATTTGTTATTGTTTAAATTGAGCTTCATGATGATGATTTCAGGATTCCGTAGTTAACAGAAGTTGGGTGTGTTCTGAAAAGTAATATAGAGACTGGCGTACCTTAGTTTTGTTTTCAACGGCCTGTTTGCTTCATACCTCTCAGCTTATTTGTCTCTAAATTTGTCTCACATATTTATTGATCCCTCATAAAATTCTTGATTTTTTCATGGCGTATCACTGAGGATAGCAGTCAGTCAGTAAAGCCAGACATTTGAGCTTAGTGCTTTTTGTTATTATTCAAAAAAGAATATTTTGCAAAACTTCTGCTGTTAACTGTTTAAGTGAAATACAGTAATATTAAATTTTGTTCCCGGTTTTTGGGCCTTTGTGCCGTTTTTGTTTATTGCTTTGTCATTTTGAGGTTCTTGGTATCTCTAGCAGAATGTACCTTGGGATAGGTGTGGAATGTTTTTGAAATGGAGAAGGCATGTTCTGTGGTCTATTTGCTCTGTTGTATGGTTTGTTTTCAGTAGTTTTGTTAATTATGTTTGGTTGGATTTTGCAGTGTCACTGTGCTGTACTCGTCTTGTTTGAAATGTTTGGGGTCTTTTGACTTGAGGGATAAGGGGTTAAGTAAAGGTATAATTGATGTCATGGTTGCGTTGCATTAAAGAATTTTGTCTCCTTGTGAATGCATCCCATTCACTTGTTATACAGAATGTCATCTGCGGCAGTTTATCCTAAATTATTTTTTTGTGGGGGGGGGGGTAGTTATCCCTGGTAGCTCTGTGGTTTCATCACTTTCAGCCAAGCAGTAAGTCTTGTTTTAGAGTGTTTTCAAGGGCCATGAGGCACCCATGAGTAACGGTTGCTCACTGCACATGTGCAGTGTAGCATTAATTGGGAACAAGTGGATAGTGACGGGATCATGGCATGTGTATATCTTTCAACTGTCAAGATTTTGCTTCATAAATTTCACTTTATTTTCCTATACCATTTTTGTTTTCTTGCAAGCCATTGAGAATTGGGGTCCCTGAATGGTGGCAGGCATTTAAGAATCAGTCTTCATGGCTCCCTCCTCAAAAAAAAAAAAAAAAATAATAATATTTGTTGTTTGTTGACTGACAGAGTCAAAGGAAGGAGGTTGACCTAAAATAGGCTGTTAGCAGTCACGTTATCTGTCCTCTCTCTTATGAAATCTGGGGATGGAAATAGTGCCACCACTATTATTAATCCAGTTAATAAGAAGTTCAAAGCACACAAATTTCTCGCAATGTTAAGTGTCAGATGTTAGTTAACAGAGGTGGATTGGATTATGTTTTTTTTTTTATGCTGCACAGATTTCAAAGAGGTTTTTCATGGGTTGTATGGCTAGGCATGTAACAGTCTGTTCACAAGCATGACATTATGGCCTTAACAGCTAGGGGGTGGGGGAGGAGGAGACATCGGAGGTACTTGTGTTTCAGGTACCAAGGTTTTCATTATGGGGGCAGCAGGGGTGCCTTACCAGGCAGTTATATTAGGAATAAATAAAGCCCTGCGTGGAGGATGTTCATCATACTTTTCAACTGTACAGATTTTCACAGAACATCATGATCATTGCCTCATATTTTATTCCATGTCTTGTAAATGCAAAGCAACACAGTGACTGCGGGACCAAAGCCACTAAGAAATGACATACAATTGATTTCCAGCTTCAGTTTCATTAACAGGGGTATGCCAGGGTGAATCCAGTCAATCATGTAACTTCGCACAGTGTGTCTTAGTGCTCATCTGTCTAGATTTTACATAAGGTCCAGGTATTTTGTCTCATACATTTTATCTGCTCATCATAAAATGGTTATGATCTGGAACAAACATAGGGTCGCAGCATACCTCTCATCTGTATAGGTTTTCACAAAATGTCCAGATTTTGCTTCATATTTTGGTCCATTTTTCATAAAATTGTGTGTTTTTCTGGCAAATTATTGGCAATTCATTAAGCCAGAAGTTAGGAAATATTGACAGACATGTGAGTTTCAGACTTCATACCCTTGTAAAAGAAGTCTATAACTCTAATAAAAAAATGACAAAAGCCCTGATTTCAGTATAAACTTTAATTCAAAAATATTAGCTCTGCCCCTTTTTAATCCAGATCTTTTGCACTAAGAGGCTGAGAGGTATGGCTCGCATTTAATTTTTTTAGCTATTTGCAGTAACCAGACTTTTTCTACTGCCCAGATATGGCAGAATGAACAGACTTTATTTCATAATTTGGCCATTCTTTGAACCTTGGAGGGTTCTTGATTTTGAGTCCCCAGACCTGACAGCTAGCTTAATGTGGACGATAAGGGGTGTGCATAGTGATAATGTGTTTGCCTGATAGACACAAGATAAAGGGTTTGATTCCCAACTTTCACTGGGGGTCATTGGGGGGTGCAGAGCTTGTATGTATGTATGAAGGGGCTGAATTGGTAAGCACAATACTTTTAATAGCATTTCTGCAAGGTAGTTAACCTAAAATTAACTTATGAAAGGGATGGGGCACTTCTTCCATTTTGCCATCACTTTCCCGGAGAGGTTGAGGAGAAGGCAAGCATTATCAGGAGACCACAATTAGGGTCTCACTTTTCCACATTGCTCTTAATAGTTGAGGGAGTGCTTGTGTTGAAAGTGGGGTGGCAGGCAGGTCCTGGGTGGTGGGTGGGTCAGAGTTTTACTGAATATCTTTTCTATTGATTTTACCAGCGTGCTTGGATTCATTCACTCACATGGCCACAATTTAGGTTATTCTGCACAACTTTGCATTAATTTGTTTCCCAAGAAGTTCACAGTCATACTGTGTTTCATGCACATAATGCTAAGTATGGTGCCATTTCAGTGAGTTGAAGTGGTAAATAAAGGGATGCCATAGAAGAGTGTTCTACATGTGTTTGTCTCTTGTGAGAATGAGTGGTTGGGGAAGATGGTGGCTTTTCTGTGGTGGCCAGTGTCACTACTACATGCATGATTTACATCTGAAACCTGTTGTAAGTTTGGTAAGGTTATGGGAGGTTATGTTACGTAAAGCCTTTCCTTTAACATGGATGCTGTCACAGCCTCCATAATCAGCTGTACTGGCAGAGGTATGGAATGGTTAATTTTTCTTTACCCAATTTGTTTCTCCTTTCATCTCCAAGATGAGGAATGCTGCCACTATAAGGTGGATCATGTGGGTAAAAGCTGGAACACTTACTAATGTGTCACTAACAACTTCAACTAGGAAGCTCATAGGATGGTTAAAGGTGATAATTTTATTTCTAGAATATGCCTTTTAATAGAATAATAAAATTCAGTTTATTTACCATTCATATCAGTTAAATTGTTAAAACAGTATTTGAGACAGACTTTTCAATGTGGAACTTCAGGGAACAGGAACTTTAATGACCCCAAATGATGGACATTTCCTTGAAATGAGGTACACTTGAGAGGTATGGGCATGTTATGGCAGTATTTCACTCTTGCTTTTAAGCACCTTAATTTCATTTCTGGGTACATGTTGCTGATACAGCCAATTGTGAAACAAAGCAGCACATGGTGAAGCTTAGGGGTCATTTTAAAGAATAGGTTCAGTTACTGCTGCTGGTGTCATAAAACAGTCTTGCTGCAGTATATTCCTTTGCTTGTTGTGAAAGGAGTTGCTAAGGGATGCAGTGGTGCCATGTTATTGAGGATAGGGGATGTGGGGCAGGGTAGCGGCTGTGCAGTTGATGAACAAGTTAGGGCCAGGGCAGCAACTAATGTCATTAAGGAGTTTTGGTTTATGCGTGTGCAGAGGCTTTACATTTTTCTTTTCTTTTGCAGATGGGAAAGCACAGAGTGGGTATCAGTCAGTGGCCTGAAGGAAGTATACCTGACAGGTGATGGAATCTGCTGGCATAGATGTCCCGGCCACTGAAGGGATGCACAATGAGGTTGTAGGTAATCCTGCTTTATTAGATGCTCATTGAAGCACATCAGATTTGGTGCAGTTTGGGAGTAGTGCAGGTGCAGGTGAGGATGAGGTACATTAAGGCCAGGATGAAAAAGGTTTGGGGTACATTACCTGGATACCCTTTTTAAGTCTAGGTGAAGGGTTTAACAGATCATTGCAAGGTATGCATGTCTGATGGGGATGTATGAGTAATGGTTTTCCATGGTTTAAGCAGAAGTTTGAAAGTCTAGGGAAGGCATTCTGTTTCTGCGGTTGCTAGTGGATGCAGGCCATGGTTGGTTTTGATTTACCACATGTGAAGGCAATGCGATAAATAATAGAATAAAAAACTTGACAGGTGAAATCTCAGAATAAGGGCAGATTAAGGGTGGATTTATCTCTGATTAGTATAGTTACACAGGTGACAGGATATCTGAGGACAAGAGTGGATTAAGGGTAGATTTAGCTCAGATTAGTATAACTGCACAGGTGACAGGGTTAGGTGACTTTACTAAATCTTGGACTGTGGTTTATATGATTGAAGGGTTGGGGTAAGTTTGATAGTGTAAAGACTGACAGACAGTGGCTATTTATTTTATTTATTTTACATTTGTTTACCAGGAAAGTCCGTCTGGACACAGGTCCTTTTTTAGCAAATGCCCAGGGAGAAAAGCTCCACATAATACATAATACATAATAACATAATATTGATATAACATCATACATCCAGATTCTATATTACATAGTATAGCACATTGAAGATGAGGTAGAAACGCTATAGTACATGGAAAAAAATGAACAATCATAGTACATGCTATCTGGTAGGTTATGCAATTAGTATAAAGTAAAAGTGAAGAACAATTGAAATAGTACAGAAGTATATAGAATAGGTAGCATAAGATTGTGGGACTAGGTTGTCTGTTAGTCTGTGATGTTCTACATCCTCTAACTCTAGGGACATTGAGTTTTCCTATCTGGTTCTATGTAGTTGGTATCAAAAAGTTGGTCAGGATTTTTTGGTAAAGAGAGTAATGTCTATGGGATTAGGAGAGGTTGTTGATTTAATGTTTATCCTTTGGAGTTACAGGAGCATAGCCAGATGTTCCTAAGGTGAGCCCTGAGGGATTTTTTAAATTGAATGGTGGAGGTAATGGAGGTAAGGTAGCAGGCTAGGTTATTCCAAGCTTTTGAGATAGAATGGCCAAAGAGAGCTTTCCCAGCTTCATTATTATGTTTGACGACTTGTAGGTGGTTTTGGGTTGTTGATCTTAGGGTTCTTTTTGTAGAATATGGTAAAACTAGTTTTCGGAGTGCTGGGATTTTAGTTGGATGGTCGAATAGTTTATCCACTATTATTAACTGGTTGACTTTTAGTTGGTGAGGCAGTTCTAGCCAATTTAGCTGTTTCAGTGCTACACAGCAGTGGGTCCTTTAAGGGTTTTTTGTAGCAAATCTAGCGATTTTATTGTAACAGGATTCTAGCTTGTTTACATCGGTCTTGCGAAAGTTAGTCAGTATTGGGGCAGCATAGAGAAGGGTAGACAGTAAATGTGCCCTAGCAATGGTAGCTTTAGTTTTCTTGGTGAGATATGATTTATTCTAATAGAGGAGTCCAAATTTTTTATGTATTTTTTTAATAGTCTGGGCTATATGAATATCAAATCTGAGGTTATTGTCTATTTCTACCCCTAAGAGTTTGGTATGGGCGGTGGGGGTAATCTTAGTATTATTCAAGGAGGTTATGGTAAAGTGATCAGATGGAGGGGATTTGCCTGGTCCAAATATAAGAAGTTTTGTTTTATGTGGATTTAAGATAAGCTGGGAGCTACTGAACCAAGTTTCTGCAAGGGAGAAGCATTTTTGGGTTAGTGTATGGAGGTCACGACATGTACAGGCTGTACATATAAGGGTGGTGTCGTCTGCATATTGAATGACTGAGGCAATGGGTGTGGCGGTGGAGAGTTGGTTAGCAAATAGAGAGAAGAGTAATGGACCTAATATAGAGCCCTGAGGTACTCCTAAGGATACTGGTAACAGGGTGGATAGTTGATTTTGCCATAAAACTGCTTGTTGTCACACTGGGAGGTAATTTTTAAACCACGAGATGGAGGGGGTGCTCATGTTTAGGCTGGATAGAGTTTTGAGGAGTATATTGTGGTTGACCATATCAAAAGCTTTGGAAAAAATGTCTGACACTAGTTGGTCCCTGTTTCTGTGATTATTGATTATGATAGTAAAGGACATGAGAGCAGTGGTAGTACTATGGAAGGGTCTAAATCCATGTTGATATTTGGATACAAGGTTATTTTGTAGAATGTAGTTCATTAGCTGTGTATGAATAACTCTTTTGAGTATTTTTGAGAGGGGGGATAGGATAGCTTTGGGTCGGTAGTTGTTTAGTTCTACATAATTTCCTCCTTTATGCAGTGGGATGATATGGGAGATTTTCCATAGAGTGGGTATTTTACACTCTGATATTGATGTGCTTATAAGAACTGTAACTGGATAGGCTATAGCTGTTGCAGCTATTTTTAGGTATTCAGCTGGTAAGTTATCTGCCACTAGAGTAGTTGGTTTTAGCTTGTTCAGGAGTTTTAAAATGGATCTGACTGTAACTGGGTTTTGGAAGCAGTGGGGATTGTTATTGGTGTCTAAGTTGAGTGGGGGTGGGTCACAGTTGGTGCTATTGTTTAGGCTATCTGCAAGGGTTTTAACATTCTCGGTGAAGTATTTGTTAAACTGGGTGGGGATGTCTTCTGTGTTATTGGTTATAGCTGGAGTTGGGGTTACAGATTTTCCTAGCAGTAGTAAAGGATTTACAGCTGACCAGAATTTTTGGAGGTTGCGATTATGTTTTTCTTGGAGGTTTTGATAGTGGCTAATTTTCTCTAGTTTAACTGGCTTTTTGGCTTTGTTACTGAGTTCTAGGTAGAGTTGTTTTGTAGATTGGGTTCTATTTTTGTGATAATGTAGCAATGCTTTGTTTCTTTCTTTGAGGATGGATAAGGTACTACTAGTTAACCAGGGAGCGTATATAGCTTTAATTGTAATGGTTCTGATGGGTGCGTGATGATTTAGTATTTAAGAAATACTTGCTGCTGGAAGTCAAACAGTCCAAAACCAAGCCGTAAAAACTTCAAGTGTTGCTCAAGAAGTGCAGTACAATCCACTAAAAGTGTAAAACATAGGTGTAATCCAAAAAATATAGTACAATCCAGTAAGCGTGTACGCGCTTTCATTTTAAATCCTTTAAAACTTCATCAGATACCTGGTATCCCTTTTACTTTTCCTGTCTGTTCTAATGATACTATAACCTGGAGGTGTTATTTCATTATTGCTGATCTCTGCTTTAAGCCAGGTTTCTGTCAGTAGCACAATATTTGGATTGTATAGAGCTACTAGGGCATGTAGTTCATGAATCTTATTAACTATACTCCTAATACTGTGGCTGAGAAATAGGAGAGAGGTTTTTTGTCTTTGAATTAGTGGAATGGTAAAATCAGTGTCTGGGTTTTTTGTACTGTTAGGTCCTGGGTTTAGGTGTATGTCACCACTACAAGTTAGTATATTTAGAATGTGAAGGTAGAGTTTTCTAAATTTATAGATTATTTTTTGGTTTTGTAAGTTTTGTTGTGATGGTTGGCATTAGAAAATGAAGGTCACTAGGTTACAATCTGGGGGCACTGGCTTTGTGGATGTACTGAAGTCATTAAAGAGGGTGGTTCGTTGGTCAGCAAATGCTATTCTGGTCATTAGATGTTTTGCCTTATAATAGATAGTAGGTATAGTGGTTGGATTACTATTAAACTGATCTTTTAGAAAAGGAAATCTCATGTTGGTCATTACTATATCCTTTAGGTGGCAAAAGGGCATTCCGGTTAGGTAGGGTGGCATGTAGGTGGGCTTGCTTTGTTTTGGATGGTATTAGGATTTTAAGTGTTTTGTTGGTGCATCTGGCAGGTAATGACTTGGGAATAATTGCAAAGCTACCATTAGTAATAGGATAAGTGAGGATATGTTTGATTTACAGAGGTTATACAAGTGTATGGGTATTACTTTGTTGTTGGGAGAGGGATAATTTGGTTTAATTTCAGCTGTTTAGGCAACTGGTTGCTTTGGTTAATTATATGATAGAGCTTTGGGAGGTTGATGATAGGTATCCAGCTTGGTTCAGAGATAATGGGGTACACTGAATGATTTTTGGCTTCAACCTTTTTAATGTACGGATAGGTTTGTTTGGTAGGTTTTGTTGGAAATTTTGGTGTGAAAGAGGGAGAACAGCCTGGTCAGGCTGGTGCATCGAGAAGAAGGCCAGGCTTGACCATCTTCTGTTCCTCCTCTGGTGTTGGATGCTCATTTCAATGAGTTGGGAAATGAAAGTGAGCAGTTGGATGCTGCTTGATAAGTAAAAGTAAGGGAATGCTGCTTATTTGGTTGGATATTTATTTCAATAAGTGGGAAATGAAAATGAGTGATGGGACGACGCTTGATAAGTAAAATAAGCAAGTGGAAGTAAGGATGCTGTTTATTTGGTCAGGGCGAGCGAGGTCACACTGCCCTAGTTAACAGTTATATGGATGTTTATGCTGTGATTGGTCAGGGTGAGTGAGGTCACATTGACCTAGTTAACAGTTATATGGATGTTTATGCTGTGATTAATAAATTAAAATATCCGTAAATAAAATGATGTTTATGAAAGTTTAATAAAGGTCATCAAACTCGGAAAACAGTATTCTTAACTGAAAGAAACTAGTTACTATTATTTGTCTGCCATAGTGTTTATCTGTTAATATATTTGCTTTCAAGGATACCAAGTATGCAATATGTGTTTCTACTCCTCTTTTGTGCCAAGTTCAGGAAGGCACCAGTATTGAATCTTACTGTTGTGAATGAAATGCTCTTGAATTCAAATTAACCGTTTTAAGCAAATAGAAGAAAGATATCATTACTCTTATCATATTGATAAGCATTTAATTTAAGTACTGACTGTTATTCTGCCAGGATTTTAAAAGTTTTGCATGTTGAATGCAATACATATGAGCATTAAGTTCTGGAGATGTCATTCTTTCTTAGTACTAACTGCAAGTAAGGTAGACACTAATAATATAAAAAAGAGGGCTGTTGTTATCAAAGTGGTGCAGATAAAGGACTTTTCTCATTCTCCCTTTTTTCTCCAGTGGATAACATAATAAAAATAAACTTTCAACTGACCAGCAACACAAGGATTTATATACTTGTGTTAACAGTTTAATTATGCATGATGAATGTCTGTATAACCCTGAACTTCAAGTGTCCAAGTTGTTTCAGGCAAGTATATCAAGTCTAGGAGATTTCCCCGACACCTCACAAGAACTTGGTTCTTTTAATAGATGTGACTGTAAAGAAGGAACTAAGTACACTGTACAACTGAATATGCAATGTGCAAATGTTATTGCTGATATAAAAATATCTACAAAAACTACAATTGTTCCTTTCAGAATTTGTAAACAAAGGTTTGTAATCTAAAAGACTGCTACAGCAAAATACTTCTCATGATTAAATATGTTCTTTTACCTTAAAAGATGCACTCAGTTTCCTTGAAGGAAGATCTAGGTGGTATAATATTATCAGAAGTGTGTGTTTGGACTAACCGAATGATAAGTTAAAAAGGTGTTATTGGTGAATTTGAATATTATTACAGGCCCGTCTAAAGACCTTTTTACTTATGTAGTTGACAAGGTACACAGACTTCTTCATCCTGACCAGCATATGATGTTCCCCAGGACTTATCTATATAAAATTGTTATCTGAAGCTGATGCATCTCAAGTTTTAATGGCTTTTAAAGGACAGCAATCATTTTCTTGGCATCGATATAACCCCAAAATATCAGCAGATCTACAAAAGTAAGTTTGAGATGAATACAGTGACATGGCACCACAACTTCAATGGTTAATACGTAGACTCACATTTAAAATGGCTTATGATCTATTCCATCTTTAGGATGGAATTGCTTTCTTTATTAAGCCTATAATGCTTCACAAATGTCAAACTGCAGAAAGATTTATTTGGTTAAGACAGAGTAATATTTAGTGTTTATTGAGATTAGTCTCAAGATAATTGTATTCCTGCTGTACAATTTCCTGATTCTGGTATATGGTGTAGACGTTGTAGAAAAGATGAGAAGGACATGGCAGGGCTTTATGAGTCATATATAACATCTGGCTTAAATTCAGGGTAGAAAATGTAACATAATTCATCCAGGAAACAGAAAAGTAGGAAATCTGTGCACATCTTTGGAGGAAGGAGCAACCAGAGTAAAGGTGGTGAGGAAAGAAATAAAACTCAAAGAACTATCTCTGAAACTAATGGATATGTAACTTTAGCACACATAAAGCATTGCAACCTGTAAAACTCCTTTAAATATCACATAACATACTCAGGGAAATGCTAAAGTACAATAATACTAATGGATATGTAACTTTAGCACACATAAAGCATTGCAACCTGTAAAACTCCTTTAAATATCACATAACATACTCAGGGAAATGCTAAAGTACAATAATTTCATGAAAAACATACAATTTGCCATTTCAATAGAGTCCATAAGGTTTGATTTTTAAATGTAATTAATCGAACAGTAGTGTAATATTGTACAATGTTTAAAGGGCTTTACTGATTTTAATGTTTCAAAGGGTATTAAAGATATTCACCCCTTGATTCCTAAACCATTTCTCTGAGACTTGTCTTGGATTGACTCCCTTGTAGCATCTTCATTTCCCACAAAGAGGGTAAAAATATCAAATATTCTGATGCAAACAAAAAGATGTTGCAACGCAGCAAGAAAGTTGAAAGGTAGAATGGGAAGCATAGAAAGAGACATAGCCACCAGACAGCAAGAAATGTTTAGTCAACTTTCTAATCACTTCTTAAGACCACCACTTATGTAGATTATTTTGTGTATTCAGCTAAAACTTTTCAGGAATATGTTAGAAGTGCTAAGTTTTCAGAGAAGGCAGATAGTGATACAACAGATACATATATGAATAGGTAAGTACTATTTTTAGCTAAAGGTGGACAGCTCATGGGCGCTAGTGATGCACTTTTTGCTAGTGCAGTTGTGGATAATTTGAAAAGACATCCTGAACATTATGTAGGTTCACACACTGTGATAGAATTTAGAAGTACATGGGACAAAAATGGTCATTGTAACATGATTGGGGAAGATACTGGCTGAATAGTACTGTCACTGCTGTAGATTGGAAAATCAGCAGTTTAGGTAAGCCAGGCATTGCTTGTCTGCTGTCAGCATACATGCTTTGGTTTCAGTCATAAGCAATAAAGGCAACACATAAAATTCACACCTAATACCTCTCTAACAGAGCTAGAGCACATTTTTGCTCTATATAAACAAATCGCCTCATTTCTTCAGTTTGGTTAATTATACCTTCCGATTGTTTATTTTGTAAGCTATCTATAAATATAAATAACTGAAACAACATTATATTAATATGCAATAGTCTAACAGGCTCTAAGCAATTAATAAAGTATCTGTGAGCCTGTGTTCTGGATTCTTCATCATAATTGTATTATCTCTAATAATTATTCTGAACATTAGTAAGGGGTTTCCAACTCATAATCTGAAGAGTACTCTAGTCTGTTTATTGATAACATAATACAACAAATTCACTTTTTTAGCACTTTGAAATCCATCAATTTGATTTTACTTCTCTATGAGTGCATTCAAGCCAAGAAATACAAACCCCACTAGCTGCAGAGATGCTGTTTCAGTTTTTTTTTTTTCTGATATTGTTAATACACCTGTAGTGGATTATTTAACAATACTTTAGAAATACACATCTTAAAATCGTGCCCGATGCCTATAAACTTAGGTTGCATGAAAATATCTGAAATAATATTGAATCAAAGGAAAAAAAGGTCACAGATAGAAGCCATTAAGTAAAAACTGCAAGAAAGACTCAGTGAAGCGAGTCTTCAGTTTATTATATCTTAAGTATTCTGTAGTGGAGGACCATGGAATACATGCAAATGACCCTTTTAAAGAAATACCACTGTTTCAGCTACATGGATTTTTTTAAATTCTTTATGGGTACATTCAGGCCAATAAAGTCAAACCTCACTAGCTATAGACATGCCATGTTTAGTTCTTCAGTATAGCATAAGTGTATTGTTTGACTGTACTTTGGAAACACTGAGCTTAAAATCAATCCTGATGCCCATAAATAATTGGATGTTTACCAAATGTCCCAAATAACATGATTTGGAAAAACAAACCATGCATATCTTAAGGGAACCATATATGAACGCCTTAAAAGTGCTGCACTTTGTTTGCTAGTGATACAGACTGGAAAATGGGACAACAATTAAGGACCGATATTTTACTTTATCAGCTAGTATTACTTATTTTATCTTTGGACTTATTGAGTCGAGTTTTGTACATTAGGAAACTGAAGTGGAATTCATAGACATATACAGCAAATATATTTTTGCTTTAGATATCCCCGTTCTAATATTCCACATTATTAGATCAGTAATAAAATATTTAATGTGATCAAATAATATATTTATTTTCTGGTTAAGCATATTTATTTTAATTTAAGTAAAATGTACAGGCACAGAAGGGTTTGAGATTAGTGGTGGATGGTTGCTTACATACGCATGTAGCTCAGCCTGTGATTTTCTATCTAGCTATAGTTATCACACTTGCTGTGAATATCTGATGTGTTTTCTCCTGAGCTATGTTCCCAGTTAATTTAAATGTTTTTGAACGCGCACACACACACACACACACACACACACACACACACACACACACACACACACACACACACACACACATCAAAACAAAAAAGTCCAGCGCATCAGTCAAATTTCTTTTTATTTTCAATGGCAAGGGTACCCAACCCAAAACAGATCTGGGTTTCACCTGAAGACTTTTTCAATGTAACAAAACAAAAGTGATTATATCCATATGATGTGAATATACCAATAATACAATGATGCCTTAATAAAATAATCAAACAATTATTATTTAAACCAGGGGAAACACTGTCTTTTAAATAACATTCCAAAAATTATTTTTATTTAGTAACTGCTGTTTATGTATACTTGACAAATTCCCAACTATTCTGTCAATACCAATAAAAGGAAAACAGCAGAAATATGTTTTAATATATGCTTATATAAAGCAACTTGTTCTCCATGGCATCTGAAGACACTCCTATGTTAAGCAACGCTTTGCTTGAAAGTAAATGCTGTTTGGCCAATATAGAATGAGCCATGCTGGCACACTTCCATACAAGTCATAAAGACAGTGCTACAAGACATAAAGTGCCTTATCTGATACATTTTGCTGGTAGTCACTGGAGTTAAAAGCTTTGTTTGACACACATTCACACGATATATGCAACTGCCATAAGTAAAGGAACCAATTGGTAAAGAACTGGCAATTTGTATAGTACTGAATAAACACTTATATGTGGCTAAGCATAATCATTGTACTAATGTCCTTCTTCTGTGAAAACTGACTGACAAAGTCAAGGACTACATCAGCTACAAATCTATTATTCTTTAAAATATGCCAATAGTCTTAAAATAGATTTAATAACATGATAATTAGAGCCATAAGTTGTTATAAATCTAATAAGAGTCATGCAATTCATTAGTAGTCCTAGAGCTATATTCTAAAAGATCTAATTTGTTCTGTCTGCAAATGTCGTGGCTGAAATTATATGCTCTTTCTGACAACCGCTTTTCCTAAAATGTTCACTTAATGCATCAGCATTATTCTGAAAATCTGTGAACTACATACTTGCTTCATTCTAATAAACTCAATCACTGGAATATTAACAATTACATACTTAGTGTGACATGAATGAGCTGATAGGAATGAATTCTTAGAATAGGATTGATGACGTATGAATATAGACATGCGGGGAGATTCAATAAAACCTACATGGTCATTTTCTACTGTGTGCGCATCACGAGTATCGAGTTTTAGATTCAGTAAGCACCGTGTAGAGACACGCACCCCAGTGCAAACAAGGTAAAGACCGTGCCATGCTAATTACTGCATAAGCATCTGAATGGCATGCTAATCAACCAAACCAACATGGTGGAGCTATTCAACTCCATGTGGACTCTCTACTGTTTTTTCCTGCAAATTCCAAAACCTTTTGGAATACAGCCATGAAAAGAAGTCAACAAGGAAAGAATGTTGGGGGCTGCTGCTGCTTTAATTCATTTGTATGTGCTACAGACTGAAGCCAATGCTGCTGCTGCTGCCAATAGGCCTAGGCCAAAAAGGAGAAGAATTTTCAGGCCCCATTAAACTTTTCACAACCTACATGATGTGGAAATTGTATAGCACTATGGGTGGATTGGGACACACTACAGGAACTCTGCATCCTCTGCTGTCCTCAACTCAGAGCTTGGGCTAACTGAGGGGAATCCATCCCAGTGGAGACAAAGGTATGTGTAGCATTTAGAATCTTAGACACAGGTACCTTTCAGAGACCAACAGGGGCCATGCTAGGGCTGTCACAGGCATCAGCATCCAGGATCCTCTGCCAATTCCTGAATGATATGCTCCAACATGCCAGCAACCACATATATTGTCCCCGCACTTTTGAGGAGAGGGCCAGAAATATGCAGGATTTCTACCATGCAGTACACTACCCTGAAGTACTGGGTGCCATAGATTACACACATATAGAAATTAAGGCACCACCTTGGCAAAAGGGTAGGCTTTACATAAACGGAAAGGGCTACCACTTTATCAATTGCCAAGTCCTGTGTAATACCAAAAGCATACATCTCAACCTCTTAGAGCAAGACATCTGGGCAAAGCCATAAATAAAAGAGGAACAAAGGCCCAAAAATAGTGACAATTTTTAAACATTGCTTTTACAAACTTAGAAAGTTGATAGAATAACAAGTTTTGAATTAGCATGAATTTTCTGAAGGATATGATGTTTGAAACTCAAATGTCTGTCATTATGTTCTAACTTCAATCTGTAATGATTTACCACTAATTAGCCACAAAACAGAATTTTATGAAAAATGGACCAAAAATATGAAGCCAAAATGTGGACATTCTGTGAAAATCTTTATAGCTGAGAAATATGTCTTGAACGTGTGTGTTGGTAACACTGGCAGTTACCATGACTTGCATATCTGGCACACCTCCCAACTGCACCAGATGTTTGCTAGGGGGGATATCCCACAGGGTAATTTACTGGGGAATGCAGGCTATGCACTGGAACCTTGGTTGAGGACACACATCAGAAATACACACACACACCCATTGAAGAATGTCATAATGAGGCACACAGTCAAACCAGAAATATCATAGAGCATGTGTTTGGTCTGCTAAAGTCACAGTTCCAGTGCCTAGATACATTGAGGGACCCCTGCAGTACAATCCATGGACATGTACAGAAATATTCACAGTATGTGCCATGCTACATAATATCATCCTGAGGAAACTGCTTCAACAGGATCATCAAGGGGAAGGGGCACACATCCCACCACCAATGCTAAGGTCACCACAGCCACAGGCAGATGAGGAATCAGAGGGGAACCACCAGCTGCTGTGAGTGTAGGCAGACATAGGCATGCTCAGCCTCAATATGCCCTTGCATTGGCTAAGAGACAACACATAGCACACTCACTCACCTCATAGGGCACAAAACCTTCCTCCTACACACATACATATAAGACTGTGGCAACTGCTGCATTTGCAAGGTAAATCTTGAACCTGGAGTGCATTGTGTAATAATTATAATGAGTGTCATCCTTGTATTTCAGTAATTGGTACTGTAAGCAAGTTAAAGCTGAGAGATTACTACAGAAATGATCTTAACATGTGACAGCAGAGACGTATGTGACATAAATATCCATTACTAAGTAGTAGGTCTCAGACATCAAAGATTCACACAGTCATACCTTGCAAATGTACTGATGATCACTACACTCCCTCAGTTTAGTACCATACATTTGTACTAGTGAACCATTAAAGAGAGAAGTTAGAAAGTAATGATGCACATTTCAATTTTTGACTTCACAGCCCTCACAAGATCATTTACAATAAAGTTGGGAAATTTTGATACTATCAACTGTCTAACTTTCCAAGGCCAATATAAGTCAAAAGTATAATTACCATTTCAACACCACAAATGCAGATATACTAAGCACTAAGTCCGCTGTGCACCCTGAACATCAAACACAAAGCTTATGTATCCCTAAATCCAAAAGATAGAAAACAGGTATATGGCACAGTTATCATCACTTGCACAGGGTGTTGTGTTGGGGGGGTGGCAGGAGGGCTAGGCTGACACAAAAGGTCGATAAGTGAGTGTGAGTAAGAAAGAGAAGCAGCCAGACATTTGGATAAACCAACAAATAGCCAGTGAGACAAAATGAGTTTTAAGCTGCACTGTTGAACCATGTAACTGTTGTGTGAGTGTCTGCATGAACACAGCCAAGCTCTTTGCTGGTTCTATATATTGGTATGTTAGACAGGTGTGAGCCCTTCATGGTAGAGGTGGCAGTTCTTCATTGCCATCCCTGACCATGAGAAATGTCTCTACCAGGAGTTGCACTGGCATATCCATGTCCATGGTCAGATGCACTGCTGCTACCTGAACATGAGGTGATGCCCAGGACCATGACCCTATGGCCTGCCATGTCTTGGTGTGGACAGCACACTCACTGATGGAACAGTAGAAGTACTGCCACTATTGGAACATGATCAGGCACAGCCATACTGGCTAACAGCATATGATGTGGCTGACCTATGCCCAAATGGATACCATTCCCCTCCCAGCAGATGTTCTATCACAGACAACACTTGTTTCATGATAAACACCCCTTGTTTCATCACAGACACCACTTGTTCCAATGCCTCATTCAACTGATTCACTGAATCGGTAACACAGTGGAGGCATTCACACGTCAGCCTGTGCCACATCTACAACCTGAGCATTTGTCTAGAGCTCCTATGGGAACATGCCTGTACCTCCATGATGGTCCTAAACATATGTTGATAGGCACGGGAGGAGACACCTAGACCAGGTGCAGGAAGGATAGCAGGTCTCCTCTGAGTACCCCTATCAACCCTTCTGCATGTCAACTCAGCCACATTTTGGCTATAGCCAGACTCAACAGGCACTGAAGCCACAGTAACCACACTGTAACCACACCTCCCTGATCAATGGCCTCGCCCTCCACCTATCCAATATGTGAGGGCTCACTGGGATGGGTAGGCATAGGCCTACTGGTGTGTACCATGGAATTGCAGGGGATGGCTGTATGTCAGCCTCAGTGTCAGATTCAACCTCTGCACCCCCTGACTGTGTCTAAGTTTGGCCACCTTCATCATCAGAGTCGGCTGATACACTAACATCAAGTGAGAGAGGACCCACATTTGCTCTGTCATGATCACCTGTAATAAAAAGCAACAAATACAGGAAAAAATTAATATGTACACTACTCTAGTCCAATGTGTGTTAACAAACTTAATGGTGCCAGTATTACAGCCAAAACAGCAATACACACAACAGGCCTGACATCAACAGCACACACTAAAATATTTCTTAAAATTGCTCAGCAGCACTGACATACAAAGGTCTGGCTTACCATCTGCAGGAGAGATTCTCCTCTGCAACCCAGGGGGTCTGGGAAGAAGTTAAGGAAAAGGTAAGGGCAACATCATCAGAATTAACAGTAACACAGGGGACAATCCTTTTATCCCTTTATATGTCCATTAATTATACTTTCAACAAGAATGTGGCTGACAATTGCAACCTAAACTAATAATTGCAGCAATCTTCAATCCCCCCAAAAAAGGTCATGTGACACAGAAGTAATGTATTGATTTCAATTGTTTTACTATACAACAGTTTTCAACTGTAGAGATAACAAAGCCTACCTGGAAGCTCCTCCTAGGATGTGCTGGCTGTCTCTGAAGCTGTTGCACCGACATCCAAGACATGATGCACTGCACTTTCCGGGGAGCTGTTTGGATCACTGATATTGGCCAAAAACTCTTCATTCAGTGTTAGTGGTGGCTCCATAGCAGGCTCCCCCCCAGTAACCATCTGGTTACAGCCCACTTTGCTCTCCTCCGTGCAGATATGATCAAGTCAGTGACCCTTTAGCGCACCTGCTCATATGCCCTGCTATGGTCACCCATGGCATTTTCATCATCAACAATATGGCACCAAATTTACATCTGGTGTGCCATATCTCCCATCTCCTTTCCAGCAGAAAAGCACTATGTTGCCTAAAGGCATCCAGTATCATCTGATTCTCAGCACCAGTGAAGGGTGGGCTCCAAGAATTACTACTCCTGGGTGGCATACTCCTTAGTGTCCTAAAACACAACAGAAAGATAATACACATAAGTATAACATAACTACAATATTACTGTTCCCAGATAAAACAGAAAAGGTAGCCACTCAACATTACCCATTGGAGAAACATAAAATGGTCTAGAGATGTGAAATATGAACAACAGGCTGGATGCAAAACAAGGAGATTAACAATAGAAACATATCCTTGTTTGTGCCCTAACAGTAACTCAACTTTGCCCCCCCCCCAAAAGAAAAAAAGAATAGTCTGTCCTTGTTTGTGCCAGAACAGTAACCCAGAAGAACAGGCAAATGACATATTTTGCTAACAAAACATCTTTGAAATGCTAAAGGTGCTATCAAATGAACTGTTCATAGGTTGGTGCTATACTATTGGCCCTAGGGTCTATACAAGCCTAGCCATAACAATTCCCTGGCTATTTCTTCCCACAATATTTACTTCCCTGGACCCCTTTCTAGCAAGGCAACTGACGTGATCCCCGGGGTAAATTTCTTATCTCCCATCCAGTCGTCAAGGTTCCTTTTGAAGAGGGCCAAGGAGGTGCTTTGCTTGACATGTATGGGCAGTCTATTCCAGAGTATGGGGAGTCTCTGGGTCAGGAACCTATCCCTCCAGCATGTTTTGTTCATTGTGATGACAAGGTTTAGGTCCCTGGAGCATGTGGCCCTGATGGATTGGGATTTCTTTAAGTGTAGCATGTCCCACAGCTCTAGGTTTAACATGGCCTTGTATTTTAAGCAGAGATCACCTCTGAGTAGACGATATGCAACAGAGTATAGCTGTAGTTATTTTTGTCAGTCAGCATAGGGCATCTGCTTTAGGCCTGTGATTATTTTACTGAGGTGTTTCTGCGGCCTTTCCAGCTGTTGCATATGTCTTATGAGGTACATCCCAAATGGGGCGTTGTACTCTATGATGGGTCTAATGAGGGATAAGTACAGTGGAACAATGGCCTCCTTTTTTCTGGATGAAAAGCCCTTAGCGATGAGGTGTGCCACATAGAAGGATTTCCTGACTGTTGCATTGATGTGATTATCAAAGGTGAGACCACTGTCCACCTGTGTTCCTAAGTCTCTTATCACACTTTCAGTGTTTAGTGTACTGCCACCTATATGGTAATTCATGGGTACATGTATTTTCCCAAAAGAGATAACTATACACTTCTTGCCATTGACCTTGAGCCCATAGCTCTGGCACCAAGCATCTGTTTCTGTAAGTCTCTTTTGTAGAATATCCACATCATTTGGGGATTCAGTAATGGCTCACAGTTTGCGGTCATCTGTGAACTTTGTTAGCCAGAGTCCCTTAGTTTTCGTATGTACTTCAGAGAAGTACATGCCAAACAAGAGCGGTCCCAGGACTGAACCACCCTGAGGTACTCTTGTCACTTGTCTGGAGCTGGATTTGGAGTCAGCTACTTTCACAGTGTGGGTTCTGTTAATAAGCCAGTTGGCAACCCATCAAGTGATGTAGGGATTTATGCCCAGCTTAATAAGTTTATCTATGATTCCCGAGTGGGGGATCGTGTTGAAGGCCTTGACAAGGTCCAGATAGGCTGTGTGGACTGCCTTACCCTTGTCCTGACTCTGGAGACTGATTCGAAGAAGTCAATCAGGTTCAGGAGACATGATCAGCCCTTCATGAACCCAAACTGGGTGGGGTTCAGTGTTTAAAGGTTGCCAATATCTTTGTTTATACATTCCATGATAATACGTTCCATGACCTTGCAGATCAGGCTCGTCAGACTGATGGGACGATAGTTTCCAGGATCCAAGGTGGATCCCCCCTTGTGGAGTGTGCTAACTGTAGCTGTACGCCACTCAGTGGGCATGAAGCCTGAGGTGAGGCTATGATTAAACATGATACTTAGGTGAGGTGCCAATTCATTTTGTAGTTCATGTAGTACACAGCCCGGGATGTCATCTGGTTCCATGGATGCTGTATTCATAGCTTTGGACAGTGCGTTTTTTACCTGTGTGGCCATGATTACCGGAATTTTGCAATCTTTCAGTATTGAGATGGGCCCTTTAGGGGGTGAGAGGGGGGGGGTGAAATTGGCACTGAATCGATCTGCCAGGATATTGGCAATCTCCTTGGCATCAGTATACTTAATGCCATTCTGTTGTAGCTCAGAGCAGATCTGAACATTGCCATTTAGATTTTTGACATAGCTATAGAATGCCTTGTGGTTGTCTTTGGAATCGTTGGCAATTTCATTTTCATAACTAGTTTTGGAGGATTTTATGATGGAGCTCAGCTTCTTACTGAGGCTGGTAAGGGAGGTTTTTTTTGCATCCTGGGATTTTCCTCTTTTCTGCAACACTTTCTTCCTTCTGTTGTATAGTTTGTTTATGACAGGGGACCACTAAATTGGCTTCCTTTTTTTTCAGGAGAGCATCTTGGTTCTATTTGGGATGACTCAATTCATGCACGAGTTGATGTGCTCGTACAGTGCTTTAGTGTAGGACTCGGCAGTCGAACTTTCAGTTCCCATCTGCATGGGGGTCATGAAGTTTGTCACTTCTGACTTGAGTAGCATGATGTTGGCCTTGGAGAAGTTTTTTTTATGTATGTTTCCTTACTGGAAGGTGGGGGTGGGATGTGGCTGTCAAAGGTGATTAGCTTATGGTCAGACCTAACCAACGAGGGGGTGACCACTGGTGTGGAGCATTGATTTCCCATGTTGGTAATGACCAGGTCCAGAATACTGGACCCTCTGGTGGGACTATGGATTAGTTGATCCAGGGCATTGGAATTTATAAATTCCAAGAACCGTTGGGCAAATGTATTGGTACATGAGTAGTTTTCCCAGTTAATGGCAAGGTAGTTGAAATCACCCAGTATTAGTTCCTGAAACATCTGTACAGATTTATCACAGATAATTCCATTTTCATGTTTTGGCAATCATGTATACCTGTGACATAGCTTGAAAAACATGCCCATGCCATTAGTGCACTTCTAAATAATGCATACAGATAAAAGTATAAAAGCCTTTGCTTTGGATTTTCTTAAATACATTCCAGCATGTGTTGTATGTAGCTGACAAAATGCAAGCATACCTTCTGCATATATCCTGAAGAAACTCTGTATGTGCAGTCTTTCAAAATAAACAAGTATCCCCACCATCAGTTTGTCTAGCTACATGGTTGTCTTTTTATATGGTGTAGATTCAGGGCTGTTAGCATGGTGAATATGCAAATGAGGTGTGAACTCATTAGAATTGCTGAATTCCAAATACTTAAATCCATGTAGGAGATGTGAATATAATGCAGGCACTCCCTCAGTGTTTGTTTTTAATGGATTGCAACTCTGAATTAGTACTGGTTGGGAGAATGAAAACACAACAGCACTGCAGGCTGCCTTATGTCCACTGGGTGTGTCAGGTTAGACTTACAAAGTGTTAGAATGTAAGGTTGGAAATATAAGTAAGCAGCACACAATTCACATTATGTTCCTTAACATAGAACCTGACCTTTGTATTTGGCAACTCTGTATGATATTATTTCCAGTTAATATCCTCACACGTATTAAGGCCAATGATATAGAATGGCTTGGAACTGCATGTCTCAGATTACTGGTCAGATAACTGAAGAATGACCAACAAATACAGAAAGGTAAGACAGAGCTGTATATTTGCAAGCAATAAGCATAATAAGTTGTATGATCACTAAGTGCACTACACCCAAAAAATATAATAGTAAAAACAACAGTTGTATGGTTTGATATCACTGTAGATGCTGTTGCAGTTGGTTGGGTGCAGAATGAGTTTGGTTCTTTGCTGTAAAGCAGTTTGCATGTCAAAATAGGGATAAGGCACCCATCTTGTATTTTGAAGGTAAATCGGAGTGAAAGTAAAAATCCAGCTTTATGTACACATATCTCATGTGAGCCATAATTTTCTTGTGTGTATGTCATACAATGCTTTCCTCATTTCAACTACTTGCCCCCTTTTTTGTTTTTCCTTTTCTGTATTTGAGTAATTTTTTGGTGACAGCAGTATTTGCGCAATGTGGTGCGTGCCGGAATCAAGGGAACAGAGGAAATGAATAACAGGTTTGGCTGTGCTTATCTCATTTGCATGAAATGTGGCAGTGTACGCAGTGGGCAACTGGACCATCCAGACAGCAGACAAGACCCAAACATCCAAAAAATAGAAACTGAATACATTGAATTATTTCTGTTGGGCACAGCACAATCCCACTAAATGACACTGTGCAACAGTTAGCACAGAGACCTTAAGAATGATTAGTAAATTAGGGAATGTTATGCAACTAGTCCTGTGGCAGCAGGTGTAAGTGTAGGACTGGAGTATAGATGGTTCTGGGTTCTAATACAGGGTGTGCAACCTTTTTCTACTCTTGTGACATTCCAGTTTATAGCAATGAACTGAAATATGAACAAGTGTTATTTCAACTGTCTTGTTCATAGATGTGTACTAGGCTAATGGCCCTGGAGCCTTTACAAGCCTAGACCAAAGAAATTGCCCAGGCACCGTGTCACCTCGATGTTAGTTCACAGTGTCCCTATCCAGTAGGGCAACTGGAGTGATCCCTGGGGTGAACTTTCTGTTACTTATCCACTCATCAAGATTTCTCTTGAGGAGGGCCAGTGAGGTGCTCTGCTTGACACAAATAGGAAGCTTACTTGTGGTAACAAATGTAAGTGTAGGACTGCTATACACATGGTCCTAGGTTGTAATACAGGATACTCCATTTACTTTTACTGTTGTTCCACTTCCCAGTATATTCACTTTCAGTTCTAACACTTTAGATAATAGAGCTGATATTAATTATATGTATGAGGGATGACACACTGTTATTGTGCTTTTCAATTACTTATTTATTTATGCATGACGAGATTTGTTATCAGATGTATGACTGAGGGTATACTGTGTACTATATTTCTGTAAGTATAATTCTGCTATCTGGACTAATATGGCCTTCACATTTGCCTAAAGCACATACACAACTGCCTCTATATCCGATAACCTTGTCATATCACACACATACATGTGTAACAGCTCATACTGTCACCTGCATTTATGTATGATGCCTGATTATGTCTGAGCAGCACTTCTGTGGCAAAGATGGAAAATCAGTGTCGTAGAAGTAAATGTTTTGTTCCTTATGCCTAGGTTTGAATCCCATAGTGTAAAAATCAATTTTCTCATTCCTCACTGCTAGACACTGGTGCTCTCTGCATACCATCATGCAAATCTGTTGCGTGGTTGTGATCCCTCCAGTAAATGTGATAACTGGAATTGCAGGAAAACATCAGTCTCCATTGCTCTAGATCTGCTGATAGAAAGACTTGGCAGGTGTTAATGGGGAAGGTGCCAGGTTTACGGCACAAAGGTTGGTTGTCCAGGAGTCCAGGATATTCATTGGACTCCTAGTGAAACACCACAGCCGCAGGCTTCTGCAGAAACTATTCTGACTCCCAGCACAAGTCTGAGGGTTGGGATAGTTTATCCCAGGCTGTATACAGTGCCACAGGTATCCCATGCACTGGAGAGCAATTTAGATAACATTTCAATGACCTACAGAGGACGAAGAGAGAGAAAATTAACTGTTGAACTGAGTAATTTAGAAATGAGGGCATCCCACATCTGTTTATGTATCAACTCAAGAGAGTACTAGTAAGATTTAGAAAGCTGAATATAGGCAAGACTGGTATGCATAATGGCCTTCTGTTCTGTTCAGTTTTTTCCCCCAGCTGCCACTGATCAGGAATGCAATGTCCAAGCCCATGGGGCCAGATTGGAAAGACTGAGGGAAGCAAGTGGTATGTGCAGCAGAAGAGTAGTGTTATTTCAGCATTAAAATTTAAAGATAGCTTTTTTGGTATTTTATAGAGTTGTATCAAATTGACTATGCATATCTCAACCGTAAAAACAAACATGCATGCATTAGTCTGTAGCATAAACCAATTGTAAGAGTCCAATATTAAACTTTAGTCAGACGTTTTGGGTTCAAATACACTTCACAACTATACAATACTGTCATTTCTTCAATAATATTTGCATTAAGTTTAAACCTCTATACCAGTGGCACAAATACCCTGCTGTAAACTGTTATCTGTATAACTGGAATATGCATATATGCAATATATGCACATTTCAAGATTTACTTATTGCAATATGTAGTATACTGTGCTTCTGTTAGGAGGTGGTAGACTTAAATGTAAAAATTAAGATAAAAGAGAGTTGCATAATTGTATTAATTCATTGTATATCACATATGAAGGTACTAATCTTATTTATTTTTTCTCTCACCCCAACCATGCTATCTTCTTTATTTTTATTTTATTTTATTTTGAAAAATATATTTTTTGTTTTATTTTATAAATACATTTCTTTTTATTTTATTTGTATTTCATTTTATTTTATTTATGTTATTTTAATGTTATTTTATTTAAATTATTTTTTCTTTTATTTTCTTTTATTATGTGTAGTCAAAATGTGTCCATTTCATCTATGTGTACTGCATCACTAAATGGTCCACAGCACAAGGAGATAGGCCAGCCCAATTGGATCAACTTGCCCTTGCTCTATCGGCTGCAGCACCGATTCCACCACATCACGGAGCCAAACTGGCATCACTGCCTCTGCTGCCCCTGCACTTCCTGTACCTTCAGGTATTCTGGCCCTGAACGCTCGTCCAGTGGTACCCTCCGAGAGCAGTGGTGGAGGAGGTGATTTCATTACACACAGTGAATTACCAGGGATGGTGCATAGGGTGGTGCACCACACTGTTGGTGGATGCTTATGCTGGCTGGAGAGGCTGCTCTCCCCATACCTCTCAACCATACTGAATTCCTCAGTATTTACAAGTTTTGAGGGTAAAATAATAGGGTGCCACAAATTCCAGAGTGGCCCCTTTAATTCCTGATTTTTTTATGAGTATTTTTTTTTTATTTCTACTTTAAATTTATGGCTGACATCACCACGCGTCACCAGTCTACAGGAGCATGCATGATGACATCAGCTATAGCTTGTTGGACTGAGTCAGACATTTATTTTGATCTATTTTGGAGAGAAAAGGAAATAGGGAATGGCAATAGCAGTTTGGCAGAGAATAATAGATGTGCATAACTTTTGCAGAGTCCCTAGGTCAGGAAGACAAATGGGCTTAGTCAGCCTTTAGGTACGAAAAAACAATTTTTATCTGATATATCCATACTCCGTAACACTGCTTAGTGGTGTAGATTTTACCCTTTCGACCAGCATCTGATAAATGCAGCGCTACATAGAACAGAACTCAGGACTGTGTGTGTGTATTTATTTTGCTTCTATACTTTCATAGTTTGCTGTATTTTATCTGTATAAGTCCAAACCAAACTTGAACTGCTAGTTTGATGACCAGAACTGTGTGTGCTGAACAGAAATGTGTATTTTTATCAGCTGCAACAATCCCACTATTGTTTGCTCTTGCTGTAGATCTGTAGTTTGTAATTGCTGTATTTTATATGTGTCTGCTGTATGTTTGTAGTTTGGTGTTTGTGTGAAACTGCTAGTTTGCTGAACAGAACTGTGTCTTTTTATCTGCTGCAAGGCAAGTCCATTAGAGCAGTCAGAAAGCAAGTTGATGTATTTATTTAGAACAGAAGGCTGCGTGTGTATGTGCTGCCATTGGAACTGAAGACAAGTCCGAATTGCACTGTATTTCACTGCATTTTATTTAAAACAGAATGCGAGTCCTTTTTATTTGCTGCAAGGCAAGTCCATAGTATTTTATTTAGAACTGAAGGCAAGTCCGTAATTGTGCTGTATCTTACAGAGAACAGACGGCAAGTCCATTTTATCTGCTGCAAGGCAGAACTGTGTATCTTTATCTGGTGCGAGGTAAGTCCATTAGAATAGTCAGAAGGTAAGTTGCTGTATTTATTTAGAACAAAAGGCCACCGCCGTGTGTGTATGTGCTGCCATTAGAACCAAAGGCAAGTCCGTAATTGTGCTGTATTTTTCTGTATTTTGTTTAAAATAGAACGCAAGTTCATTTTATCTGCTGAAGGACTTATTTAGAACTGAAGGCAAGTCCATAATTGCACTGTATTTTTCTATATTTTATTTAAAACAGAACGCAAGTCTGTTTTATCTGCTGCAGGACTTATTTAGAAGGCAGAACTATGTATTGTTATTAGAAGTGTGTGTGTGTGTGTGTGTGTGTGTGTGTGTGTGTGTGTGTGTGTGTGTGTGTGTGTGTGTGTGTGTGTGTGTGTGTGTATACATATGCAAATCCAGCAATGCTCTGTCACTGAGTTCGGATTGGTTTCCTTTCTTTGCACTGACTAAGTGTCTGGATAGGCCCTATATTCTTCATGATCTTGAAATGAAGAAAGTACGTATCATAAAAATAAAAGGCTTTATATCTGAGGTACAGTATTGAAAGAATTTTGGTAGAAAGGCAGTTTGGGAACAAAATGCATTGTTCTGTTCTCCTCTCCAACATCAAGTAAGTAAGTGGCAGGTGTGTCCTGGAACAAATGGCGATCTAGTATATTAGGGAGGTGGTAGGCATCAATCAAGCTCCAAAGGGAACAGGAAAAGACAAAAAACAGGATTAGGTCTTAAGGAGCTATACACACAGAGGCAGAGCACATCTTAAGACTTCTTTTTCAAAGAAACTAGGTAAATTGAGCAGACTGTAGTTCCAGATCTACTCACTTCACCCACAGCCAGAGAAAGGATTGAATTAGAAGGATTGTGAAAGTTAGACATCAGTGATATGGATCAGAACAGAAGGAGTTAAGAGAATGCAAATCTTACTGCTAAATTAAAGGAGTTTCTTGTGGGGATAGTGGATTTGGGCTACATTTGGAGGATGGGCTTAATTTGGTATTATCTGAGGTACTATTTAAAATTCATGAAGCAAGAAATTTGGTAGATCTTAATGATGTCACAATCACTGGGGCATTGGTTGAAATTTTGCAGTTTTAAATATACGTTCATTTCTAATTTTTCAATTGTTTGAATGTAAGTTTGAATTGTATAACATCTTTATGGCATTTCTGCAGTGTTTAGTTCTTTGTTAGCTTGGTGTGTTTGCTGAGGTATGCAAAATCTGCTAGGGGGTCAAAGGGATGGCTTCTACTTTACAAATGGCAAACAGAGGTGATTGGCATGCCTGTTTGACATTAAAATTTCTTCATGTGCCAGTAGCACCTGAAATTACACCATATGCTTCAAGTATGATTTTGGATGAAAGTGCAAGCTGCTGCCTTGAGAAAGGCATGCCAAGCAGTTGTTGCTCTAGGTTCCTCTTTTTGCTGGAGTACAATTTGGGTACAATAGCTAGCTGTTGGGGCATGTGAAGACAAAAATAAATCTACTCAGGGCTGGTCTTAGCTGAAATTTCATCCTAGGTGAAGAGCTCCCGGTGCCTTCTCTACTGGCCAATATGGCCTTCCCCTCTGGTGTCTCCAGATTTCCTCCCTCTGATATTTCATCTTAAGCTTCATTTTTTTCCAGCATGCTTTCCACATACTAAAACTGTCCAATGTTGCACTGTAATAACTGTAAGGGAACTAGATGAATTAAGCTATAGGTTTGGATACAACAACCTTCAGAGTCCCAGAGGAAGCCCTGGAGTTGCCTTTTAGACTTTTTTAACAACCTTTTCACAAGTCCTTAATTATCTGCTGATTTTTAGAAGGTGTGGGTGTCCATAATTGCTCTGCATCTTATAGAGAAGAGAAGGGAAGTCTGTTCTATCTGCTGCAAGGCAGAACTGTGTATTTTTATCTACTGCAAGGCAGAACTGTGTATTTTTTATCTGCTGCAAGGCAGAAAAGTGTATTTTTATCTGTTGCAAGGCAGAACTGCATAGTTTTATCTGCTGCAAGGCAGAACTGTATATTTTTATCTGCTACAAGGAAGAACTGTGTATTTTATCTGTGTGTGTGTGAAATGCGCCAGTTAAGTATAACTGGTGGCTGGAGTTACTCAGGCACAAATCCTGTACCTTTGGTACAAGAAATAACAGCCTGAATTCCCTACCCATACCACCACTTGTGTTCAATGTTTGGAATGTTTGGCTCATATGATTTTTAGTCTGTTCCTCTTAAAATTTGTGGTTTTCTAGCAAATTAGTGAGAAGTGAATTCACTAAATCATGATAGCCATTTAAGTTTCAGTCTTCCCATCTTTCAGGAAATGAATGGCAATTTGGTAACACAAAATATTTTATTCTAGCAACTTTTCAAGATTATACAAGCAATGTTTAAAAATGTGTCCTTGGTTGTTGGGCTTTTGCCCCCCCCCCCAAAAAAAAATTTTGCTTTTCCAAATTTTTTGTGCTGCAAAGCTGAGAGAGATATTTGAGTGTCGAGCGGATTGTATAAGGAGCTGAGAGCTTCAGGGGAAGAGAAATTTAATGATGCTTATGCCAAGTCTACTTGTATTATTAACAGCACAATGGGTAGTATACTTGCTTTTGATGCAGAACGCTATGGGTTCTACTCACACAGTTTGGAGATGGATTGTTCATACAGCTGTACTGTGTTGTACTTTTAAAGGTGGTGGATGCTGCAGTCCTGAGAATGTCCCCCTTTGAAGGCGATACCTAGTAACTATGAACCTGTTGGTTAATGCAGTGCAGGCTTGACTGGAATTAAATCATCATCAACACACCCACTTTTTTTCTGATTTTCTACATGGGGTCTGCTGTTGCTTGTCAGCTTTGAACACCTCTCTCAATTCAATGCATATAATTTTAATTTTATAAAACACAATTGTATTTTACTTTTATACAAGTTCAAAGTTTGATACACATTCAAATGTTTAAATAAAACACTATTCTGGTTATATTTTGTGTTTAAAATTTTGTCTGTTCTTCAATTTGTGTTTGAATGATGGTGTCCCACAATTCCATTGGAGTTGGCAGGGTTACATAATTATCTATGCTAATTGTATGTTAATCAGCATACATATTTTTACCTATATTTCATGGGCCTTTGTCCAGATTTTTTATGTTTTCAGGTTGAGAGGTATGGCTCTCCCTCATTTTGCATACTACTAGGAGGTAGAGGAGATGTCAAGCACTCCAGCCACCAGTTGAGTGAGGTGACAGTGATGATAGTCCAGTGGGTGAGGACTTGATTCTCACTGTCTCCCAGCATGAAGACCATGGGCTCGGGATATCCCCACCCTAACCTCAATCATGATGTTCCCCAACTTTTTGTGTCCATCACCTTCCCTGTCTCTTGTCTTATTTGTCTTGTCTGCCTGCAACTGCTTCCTCACCTACCCACCTTACCTGACTTAGACATACCTATGTCACTTCTACAACATTCCTCTCTCTCTGAAATAAAAATTAATTTGGCATCTGTCCCATAAAAAAATGTCCCATACATAGCTCTCCATTTCACACATGTTTCCTCTTGACACACTTGATTCAGTACAATTGGCTATACAACATGATTGCATTGTGGTCAACCCTCTCTTTGGAGGTGACAGTCCAAATCCAGTTAATATTTTGAACATATGTTCAGTTTACACTGGTAAAGAAATGGATAGATATAGTTCTTTCCTACCTCCCTCCTGCACATTCCAGTTAATATTTTGAACATATGTTCAGTTTACACTGGTAAAGAAATGGATAGATATAGTTCTTTCCTACCTCCCTCCTGCACATTCCTGTCCTGCTTTCCCTTTGTTCTTCCCCCTTCTTGCTCTCCATTTCACAACTTTCTTATCTACCCCATTTCACCACTTTAATCTGGTCAAAAAATAGAAGCACACACACACAAAAGTTGCTGGAAAAGCAATGGATCCTTTCACTTTTTGGGATCCATGTTTGCATGAAGGTGTGCATCATGCATCAATGTGCAGCAATGGTGAGTGGAGGAAAACTGCTGCATTTATTTCTGCACAATGCTGCTTAACACTGCTCCTGTATGCCCACAAACAGCCACATATGTACTACAAAGAATTCATGTCATTGCATTGTCACTCTGTAATTTAAAAGTATTAGATACACCTGGATTCGAACCCAGTATCATCTGGCCCCAAGGAGGAATGTATCAATGATTAACATGTGCGGCCACAGATTCAGTTAAACAGCGGGTGTGTTTCATAGACTCAATACTAACTGCCAGGTTTTAGCAATTCAGCTCACATTTGCACATTGCTTAGCTACACACAAATCTATGTATCTCACATGTGTATACACTTTGTCAACCATTGCGCAAAACCACTGCTCACTGCACTATGGAAATGTAGATATTATTTTGCATTACTGCTGTTTACTGTCCATTTCCTGTCTATGACATGAAATTATTTTATTTATTTATTACAGTTGGTGACCGGGGAGGTCCACTGGGCCCGAGAGCCCATTTTCAGTGGAGGCCCAAGGAGAAAAGCTCCACAGTACAATGTTACATCCCAATGAAAATACTAATACAAATAAAAAATACAAAAAGTACAAAAACTTAAAATACAAAGAAAAACACTTTTTTTTTTTTTTACAGTCAAAATAGGTGGAAATTCCACAGACATCTGGTAAAAGAATTTAATATTGAGGTCATTCATAGTTAAGTAACTAGGATGTAAAAATGAATATTTTCCTGGAGGATGAGTGGCATTAAGTATAAGGTCAGGAGTAAATATATTTGTTGCATTAACAATGAAGGATTTGTTTGTGTCTTTTGGCTTTTCCTGGTTAGGGGTCACCACAGCGGAACTCAAGTCCGCTAATGATTGGTAGTTGATTTCTACATGCCAAGTTCCCAGCCCTGACGCACAACCTTCAATGAAGGTACGCCCATTCACGCATGTCTCCACGCAGAAGACGCTCTAGCTGAGAATCGAACCAGACAGCATCTTACTGTGAGGCAACAATGCTACCGCAGCACCACCACCATGTACATTAACAATGAAGGATGAAGGGGGAAATTAGTAAGGTATGACGTTTAGCCAGGAGAGAAGGAAGATGAGAGCTTGGGAGGAAAAGGATGAAGAGTGCAGTTACATTTTCTTTGAGTTAGTAGGTAGCGATGGAGTTGTGTTTTGAAGGAGTGTAGATTGTCACATGTCCTCAGAGTAGAGGGCAGGGCATTCCATTTTTTTGCTAGGGAAAAGGAGAATAGAAGTTGACCAGCTGGGTGCTTGGGTTTGTGTATGGAAATAAGGTTTTGGCAAGAAGATCTAAGTGGTCTGGGGGGATATATGGTTGAAGAATACTGGATAGTGTGGGGCAGCTTGTAGGTTGGAATATTAGTTTGTGGGCAGAGACAAATTGGAGGTAGTCTAGTTGATTAGGGAGTTCAAGCCAATTTAAAGTTTGTAAGGAGGTGCAATGCTGAGAGCGGGAATTTGCCTTGGTGGCGAATTTGGAGATGTTATTGTAGCATACTTCCAATTTAGAGGTTAGGGTGGAAGCTAGATTAGTAAGCAGAGGAGCCCCATATATAAGAGATGGGAGGAGATATGTAGTGGCCAACGTCTGTCTAGTAGAGGGGGAGAGGAATTGATTGTTTCTGTACAATAGGCTGAGTTTTATGTGGGTTTTCTGGATGTTAACATGTGGGTATTGAATTTTAAGTGTTCATCAATGGTGACCCCTAGGAGTTTGGCGGAGGGAATGATGTCAGTGATGGAGTTGTTTAGGCTAGTAATTTTAAATGAGTTTTTTCTGTGGGGGTAGGGGTGGATTTGGAGTGAGTAAGCGTTAAGTGAGAGGTGGTTTTTGTGCATCTATTTTTCAGTGGTTGAGAAAGCGGTTTGAGTTAGAGACTAGAGATCTGTAAGGCTGGAGGCATAGCAGATCAAAGTTGAGTCGTCTTCGTATTGGACAATTCTGATATTGGTAATGGCTTTATGGAAATCATTAATGAAGATGTTAAATAGCAGAGGGCCAAGTATGGACCCTTGGGGAACTCCTGTGGGGGTGGGAAGGAAGCTGGAGGAGGCTTGGCCCCATTTCATGGCTTGGGACCTGTGTGAGAGGTAGCTGAAAAACCAGGATAGAGTTTTTGGGGAGATGTTGAGGTTAGATAGATGATTTAGTAGATGAGAGTGGGAGATGGTATCGAAAGCTTTAGATAAGTCTAATAGAACAGATGAAACTAAGTTGCCTGAGTCTTGAGCTGAATTGACAGAGTGTAAAAAGGAGAGAAGGGCTGTGTTGGTATTATGTCTGGGAGGGAAGCCGTGTTGGGTAGGAGAGAGCAGCTGGTGTTTAGTAAGGAATGGCATGAGCTACAGGTGAATGCATTTTTCAAGAATTTTGGAGATTGGGGAGAGAATGGCTATGGGGCAGAAGTTGGAGAAGCTACAGTTTTTGCCACCTTTATGGAGTGGAAGAATAAAAGCAGAGTGTCATAGTTTGCGTACATAGGACTTGAGCATTGATCTATTTATCAGGATGCTGATAGGGAGTGCAATACTGTCAGAGGCTGTTTTTAGGAAGGAGGAGGGGATGTTGTCAGGGGCATTGGTGCAAGGTTTGAGTTTGAAGAGAAGTTTTTTTATAAGAAAGGTAGACACAGGTTTAAGTTCAAAGATAGGAGTTGAAGGAGTTGAGGCATAGGAAACTTGGGCAGAGGGGGGGGGTGAGGAAATGTTGTTGTGGAAGGTTTTGGTTAGTTCAGCAGTAGAAGAGGTGAAGAAGGTATTGAATAGTTTGGCAATGTCTTGGTCAGATTTGCTAGTGTCAGGGCAGGGGTTGTTAGTTGTACCAGGCTTAAGGAGAGAGTTAATGGAATTCCAGAATTGTTTAGGGTTTTTTGCGTGATTTATTTGTAGATGGTTGTAGTAGGACTTTTTATCTATTATGACTTGTTTTTTTGGCTAGGTTTCGTAGCTGTTTGTATTTAAGTAGGAATTCAGGTTGTTTATGATGTAGCTAGCTTTTCCATGATTTATCTCTTTGTTGCATGATTACATGTGGACACATTATAAACTGGGCCCTATATAACAATATATCACATATTTACATTGCATCCATGTGTTGCCACCCCCCAACAATGCAGCCCTGGTGTCTCAGTACTTTTTCTATACATATATCACCTACACTACAAAATATAATATCAAATGTTGTATGATATGCAATGCACATCAATCTGGTAACATGCAGAACGATGAGTATTGACCTATATGTCTAAAAATCCTTATCTGCAAGGCTAGGGAAGGAATCAGCATGGACCTTATCCACAGGGGCATAACCGACCTTCAGCACACTTGACCTGACCCATTTTCTTTTTGTCAAGGGTAGATCTTGCTTATTGAACCTTGTGGACTTCTTTGATACTGACCCCAAAGACCTGGATGAGGGATAACAGGACATACCACCTATGTGGAGTTATTCAAGGCCTTTGACACTATTCCCCATTCATGCCTCATAGTGAAGATCTCCCATGTAGGAATTAAGCCACACAGTAGTAGATGGATAGCCAACTGGCTAACTGACAGAACACACACTCTCAAAGTTGGGGACTGCACTTTCACCACTACCCACTTACCATTAGAATACCACAAGGATCTCTGCTGGCCCCACAACTGTTTGCAGACCACTTCCCTGAATCACATGCTATGGTAGATGGCCTGTGGTTTACCAAAATTGCAGATGACTGTTAACTGGACACACTCATATAGAGTCCCCCAATGATGGTAACATATGACAGAAGGGGCTGACACATAAACAAATGATTGGTGCCAGACTCATGGACTGAACCTTAAAGCATATAATGCCTCAATGCCCCCTTTGGCAATTAAGTACCACTGCTAATTATGATATACATAGCATCCATATAACCCAATACAGTGTTGGGAGACTTAGTAACACATGTTGATAGCTAATCTGCACTTTCATCACTGTGTCCATAATGGTGACACACATACTAATGGTTGCATCAGTGGGTTTCGGCATAGCAGGGCTGTTGCCAATGCTGTGATTAACATGAAATTCCACTTTTCAGACAGACAATATGGTAAAAATACATATTTTCGCATTTATTTGTAGATTGTTTGCCTTTGTCACCATTCATTTGTCTGGGTTAGCTCCTCCTGTACTATGTTATCATCATTGGTGGACTCAATGTTTGCATCCAATATGCAAGAATCAATGAACTTTGTAATCTAAAGGCCATATACTTTAGCCTGATCTGTTGAGAAATACAGTCCAAACAGTGAAGGGCAGAAATCCCTGTGGGTTGCCAGTGGTGAGAGCTCTACTGGTACAGATTGATTCACCAGCTTTCACAGTATATGTTCTGTTGGTGAGCCAGTAGGTTACCCATCTACTGAAGTAATGGTTAATCCCCAGCTGTGAAGGTTTCTCAATGACACTATATAGAAGATTTTGCAAAACCTTAAGCCACATAATGATAATCATTATGCACTGTCTTACTTTTATCCAGGCCTATCATATGGAATTAATGGGTTATGACATCACAGATGTGCTACGGTGTGACTCAGAACATACACCTTCCTTGTACAGTTGAATACATACATCAACACATTCTCCATGTCAGCTATTTTCCCATACAAGGGTGCACATCAACATGCATCCATCTGAGTTGGGGAGACAGCACTCGATGCATGCATGTATAGAGACATCCTGACTCTCCTCAACTGTGAGGTAGACCAACATGTCATCATGGACCTCTTGTACATGTATGCTAGTAATATTCCGGCTGTGTGCAACAGACTTGTGTGAGTTGTTAATGTTTCATCATGTCTCTTATACCTGATAGATGTCCCCAAAGAAGTCATAGAGGGCATGTACGATGACAACAGTACAATCTTGTGGAACTTAACCAGGTCAAGGCATTTGCCATAAATCCAAGCTGTGGTATTCAATCAACACTGTCATATGTGGCCATAAAAAGTTATATCACCAAATGTTGAAATGTGTGACGTGACTTATATCTCAAGTCCAGAGATCATGTCCAAACATCAGGGCTGTCTGCTAGGCCCTTTCCTGTCCATTAGTTAAGTTATG